>NW_004949106.1:9362252-9377467 GCF_000317375.1 Microtus ochrogaster | reverse complement strand
ATACCTATATGTGTATATATATAATTAAAATCAATTTTATTGGCCTTTTGGGAAGTTATTTTACCTTCCCATGTTTCGTTGGAGATTAGATACTTAGAGTTAATGACATCAATGTTCCTTTGTCCTTACATATTCAATTACTCTGTGTGTAATGCTATAACTATTGTATAGAAATAATGATTTCAGTGATAACATTGAGGGACAAATTGAAGTGGGAATTTTTCATTTAATACAGTTTGTTAAAATCTTCATACACCACTCAATAAATATTTCTGTAGCGAGTATAATATTTAAAGTCATAGACAGACAATAAGCAGAAAAGACCTCACATCTGGCATGCTGAAATCTATCAGCGAACAGTTCATGCTGCACACACTTACTCTAAATGCTTCGGAAAATAACTATGACCTTTGTATTAATAGAATCTAATCGATGTACCTGATTTTTTTTTCTACAGAATTATTCTCCCCAGTATGACTCCTACGATGTCAAGTCTGGAGTTGGAGGAGGAATGGGTGGCTATCCTGGACCACCTGTACGTACAAATGTTTCTGAGCATGTCCAAGTATCACCCAGCATTTGTTTCTTAACTCTTGAGTGATGTTCTTCCGGAAATACAACATTTTCATGGAATTGTAGAAAACGGTTCATTAACTACCAAAGCTGGAAGAAAAACCAACAACATTGCTATGGTCTTCTATACTAACTCATTTCCTTCTTGAGGCATTTTATGCCTTGCCAGTATTGTTAATTCTCCATGCCCACCTATATAAGGGCTCTTCCTCATAGACTGTCTAATTGAAGGCAGCTTTGTTAAGGAGTGTTTCCACTTCTCATTTTCTCATCCAAGTTGCTCAGCATCCTCTTTTCATGTTTTAGTTCCCCGAATTTTTCATTCTAAAGGACAGTTTAAGTCATGAATGTTCAACATCACTTCTCATCTTTCCTCCAAGCTTTGAATCAAGTATGACTATTTTTAGAATCATTGATCTTTTATGTCCGTCTATCCTAAAGAATACCTATTCACTTTGACTGTGAAGGCCTTTCCAAATGTAAATGGCCCATAGATTTAATAACAGAAAACAACAAGAATCATTCCAAGCTGGATTTGAATGTGGAATACCATAATGACATATGCTGGAGATGCTTGCTCTTGAATCACTCTCAGGGAGAGGAATAATGTTGAAACCCCTAATTTACTGCAAATAACAGAAACATCACTGTAAATAAATACAATATGCCAATATATTCGTGGCTTCTAAAGTTAAATAAAAAATTTTATCGGTAGATACAAAAGAACTGGTAAGGAGTATTATAATTGGCATATATGAAATTGAAAAATGTTGACCAATTAGATGTTTATGATGTTCTAAGTGTTTGGTATTTTTTTAATGTGGGAAAGTCACATGGAGAATTATTTTTATGAATATTGGTTATTACTACACTCATGTTATAAATCCTCCTTCAATAAGGTACACAAACCTCAATAAAACTACCACGTATTGACATTCCAGAAAGATAAGTCAAAAACTTGTTGTCAGAATTTAGAAATAGTTTCTGAATGGTGATGACATCCATTTGCTTTAAGTGTTTAGTGGCCCATACATTATGTTTACACCCAAGTCTTCACATCAACATGACAGTAACACATTAATACAGTCATGAGGTTTGAAGCTAACTGACCCGCTTAAGTAAGAAACGCTCATAAGATCTATAGTGCGAAGATATTTTCCACATGATGCTTAGGCAAAAGACAAGAAATTGTTTTTAACTGAGGGAGGTATTAATGAAACACTATAAAGCTTATCATTATATTTTCTACTGACTTTTCGCCCTCTGAATTGCCTTTCTTAAGGGTTGAGGTTAAAATTTTTAGCATTGATTCATAATCTGAATGACTCTCTAATTTCATCTGGAGTAAGGTTTTCATGCCAAACCCTTTTTTGAAATCTCATAGAATTAAGCATATCAAGGCTTGTTACCAGATAACAAGATATAGTTGTATATGTTTCAAAACACATTGGCATCATGTCTGAACAGACATCACTCTGTGCAATGCGTTCCCATCTATCTATTTGTGTTTATTATTTAAATTTGCATTCTAGGGTCCCCCAGGCCCTGCAGGCCCCCCTGGCTCTTCTGGACATCCTGGCTCCCCTGTAAGTATAACTCCTACTGGTGTTTTTATCTTCATGAATATGTAAATCAAATTAATATAGATATGGTTATAATCCCTTTCAGCATGCACAGTCACAACGAAGTGAAGCTGCAACCAAGAAACATCATTTTAAATGTTACAATTTCATATTTAATGTACTCCCTAACAACTATTATCAATGAAAATTTTGATAAATTTGAAATACATGTTTCATTTATAAACAATATGCCTTTGAGTTAAGAACCATTCAATTTCAATGAAATCTTTATTTAATCCTGAAAAATATGTTTTAAACCTTCATAAACTGTAATGGAATTCTTGACTAAATTCACTAATCATGACTTCTGACTATTCTCAAAGTATAAGCTTTTTATATGAAGCTCTTGTTACTTTATTTACATATATTACATAATGTGACAATGATGTCATAATTATTATTTAATAATAGAAATATTACATAATATTAAAATATATTTTCAATATTATTTTACTTTAGGGTTCTCCTGGATACCAAGGTCCCCCTGGTGAACCTGGTCAAGCTGGTCCTGCTGTAAGTAACACTTAGATTGCTGAACACATTGACAGTTCACTTCCCATATGAAATCTATCAATTCCTGAGTCATTCATGGCTATATTTAGAGTGCAGATTGCACACATGCTTGAATTTTTACATAATAACTTAGCATTTTGGGGTATTTGAGGTGAATCCAAAGATATTGGAGATTCTTAACTGGTTAGCCATCAAAGTTATCCATTTCCCAGGGCTAACAAAGATCATCCATCTCTCTAAGCATCTAAGGTTTCTGTAGACTCCCCTTGTGTCTATTTTGTCCCTATGCCTATAGGCTTGCATACATCTGCATATAGTGAAGAAAAAGATCAGAGTCCTCCGGAATCATATGCCACACAAACATACAGAAATTAAAATAAATTTTATTTTAATACGATATTTCAAAATATTGAGAAGTGTATTTATATTTTTGTATAGTCAATGTCTTAAAATATACAAATGCATATATGAATAGAAACTTTTAGTATAAGATATAGATACATGATATTTAAAGTTTTTAGTAAATTTTAAACAACAGCAAAATTAGATGTAATGAACATATAATATTAACTCAGTGTAATTTTCATGGTGAGAGGTTCTGAAGGATGTTTCCCTCCAGATGCACTTAACATGCAGTGACAAAATGTTGAGCTTATCTATTTCTATTTTCTCATTTTAGGGCCCTCCAGGACCTCCTGGTGCTATTGGTCCATCTGGCCCTGCTGGAAAGGATGTAAGTATTCATAGGTCAAAAAGGAATATAGTAAAATTCAACTTGAATGATAAACCATGTATCCTTCATGCCACTATAGAAAAGGCTTAGAAAAACTTGAAAGTCTTTATTCAAAAAAATTTTGTAGTTAGGTAGTGCTGGCACACACCTTTAATCTCAGCAATCTGGAGGCAGAGGCAGGCTGATCTCTGTGACTTCAAGGTCAGTCTGGTCTATGGTGAGTTCCAGGACAGTCAGGGCTATTACACAGAGAAGCCCTGTCTCAAAAAACAAATACAAAAACAAAACAAAAAAAACAAACAAAAAAAACCCACAAAGCACCCTAACAAACATTTTCTGTTATTAATGGTGGTTGGTAGGATTCTCACAGCCTTTTATGCTGAATTTCCTAGCTTCTTAATTCCCTTTCTTAAGGGTGACGGCCAGCACTGACCGACACTTCTTATTGCTTCTAGGGTATTTTCATGGAGAATCATGCTCTCTTGCTGAGATCCTCATCAGAAATCTTGCCACACTTCTATCTCTAAATCACCACGAAACGAGATAGTTGTCTTCACTTTTCAGGATGCTAACATTTTATCAATCTGTTCATCTCTGCGTTGCATTTGCAACGCTGTACATCTGACAAATTCGAAAGTGATAGAACTCTCAGATGCGCTTCATTTTCATCCCAGAATGAACAAGATTTTTTTCCTTGACATTCTGTAACAAATAATCAATATATTAAGATCATTATTTTATGAGCATAAATTTATAAATATTAAATATTCTCCCCCGTTGTCAATTAATTTCCAATGCTAAATTCTTTTCGTTAACTTTGGGAAAAATCTGAATATTGGGAAGAGAGACATCTGTCCTGGGACATCACAGGCTTATGACAAGGTGGAAGGGGCCTCCTTTAGTCCTTCCATTGAGAAACCTGATGTCACTGAGTGGATGGCTCTCAGCTGTCAACCTAGCACTAGGTGGCCGCTGGCGGTTCAGGAGCACAGCATCAGCCAGGGCTATTGATGGAGACTGTGTCTCAAATAAGTACCCAACCGGAAGTCGTCTGATCTCTCATAACTGCGTGTTTGATCCCACCAGACCTCTCCTTAGCTTCATCCCATTTCGTCACACGTGAGCCTTTATAAATCCTTTATTTCTCTGCCTAGGGAGAGTCAGGGAGACCTGGTCGACCTGGAGAGCGTGGACTACCCGGCCCTCCGGTAAGTCTCCTCCGCTTGATAACCTCCTCAGTCACAAGCATTTTAACTTCAAAAGCGCATGACCAGATTGAAATCAACATAAAGACAAAATGCATTTCATTGCTGGATTTTGATTCTATTTGAATGTTAATTAACGTCTTTCCCATTCATTACGTTTAGGGTGCTAAAGGCCCAAGCGGCATGCCTGGATTCCCTGGGATGAAAGGGCACAGAGTAAGTGACCCTATGCTTACCCCTAACTCTAACCCTTTATTCATGAACTTAGTAGGTATAATGTATTGATGGCAAAGCATCTTTATGTTTAACTAAATATTAGGTGAAATCTGCCAAGTTCAAAATGTGTCAATCTAATAAGAACAAAATCCATCAAACGAAATTTAGTGTAAGACTTCCATTTTGAATTGTGCACAAATCTTAAAATTTTTTTTTTGTCTGTTTTTAAATTTTCCCAGGGTTTTGATGGTCGAAATGGAGAGAAGGGTGAAACGGGTGCTCCTGGACTGAAGGTGAACTACAGCCCACTGTGCTTTTGAGCGAACTCATTTAGAGTCTGTCAGCTGTTCTTTACATGTTATCGATTGCTTAGGGTAACCCCCTAAAGCTTCGATGACAGCTGATAACCAAGCCTCTGGCGTAGAAATGTTTGCGCATCCCCGAGAGACTAATGAATATGTAAAGTTGGCATGTACTTAAATGCCGAATTTTACACTTCTGATAATTAAAATTAAAGGCTTAGAACAATTTAATATTACCAAAGTACATATTTTCCTTAGTCTCTTCTATGATACAGTATTTGCAATATCAAACAGTTTGCTATACAGAATCACAACATTTCGTATGTCTCTAGGGTGAAAACGGTCTTCCCGGAGACAATGGAGCTCCTGGCCCCATGGTAATTATGTTTCCTCTTCTATGATTCTAATTACTGATACTAACCATCCAGCTCCGTTGTCTTTCTCCTTTCCGTCTGTTCTCACACATGGCAGGTTCCCGGTGAGATCATTACTCTCAATTTTGCCTGCAGGGTCCCAGAGGGGCTCCCGGTGAGCGAGGACGTCCAGGCCTTCCCGGAGCTGCAGTGAGTATTGTCACAGTCTACCCTGATGAAGGCAGAGGTTATCTCTTCTGGAAACGCTGTCTTCAAGATCAGATCAGTCCAGATTTGGATATAATGATATGGAAAAGAAAGCCTTGCATTTAGTCTCCCTGATGATTCTTTTCCATTGGTGTGGGGGTGTCCATTTGATACATGCATTAGAACCTCATATTTGCATTCAATTCTAAAAACCCAGAATCCGGGCTTGCTATGCCTCCTGCGAGGTGTCTCAACGGTCTAACACTGACTCTAAATATAAGTGATAGTAAGGGGACTTTAATATATCTGAGGAAATTCAGTTCAGCTGAGCTTGAATTGTAGTCAGACGTTACCGATAATTAACCTTCCATAAATAAGAAAATATTTGAGACAAACTTCTCTTTTTAGGGTGCTCGAGGCAATGACGGTGCTCGGGGCAGTGATGGCCAACCAGTGAGTAATGTTGCATATAACCCCACTTTGTTCCAAAGTACTTAGAGCTTGTGGATTCTACATTACATTGTCATATTGTCGTATTGCTATATAGCAAACCCACATTGCCACTTGATGACTCTTTTTAACCCTAAAAATGGAAATAATTTGTACATCCATCCAGTACTTGATAGTATCCATCAGGATATCATTTAAATCTATACGGACCCCCCAAACTATGCCTCCCTTCCAGCCATGACCATTAGTCCCAGTGATTCGCTGACATGTGTTTAACACGTACATGTGTTTCATAGCCAATATTGGTTATGCCAGTTAAGAGACATGCAAAATAGATGGTGATGTTACCTCTATGTAAATAAGAACACAAACGCTCAGGAGTAAGACCCTGCACAGTCACAGGATGTATGGAAAAGCAGAGAGAAATACAAATCTTCTCACCTCAGATTTAACCCTCTTCTTATCTCACACAATGTTCCTCTCTAGAATACCCGTACGAATGGCAAATGCTCTTTCATTTATATGGTGTCTTCTGTACTTTCGGTTATTCATGTGGCTTCGTTTGATGATCATTCTAGGTGTTCAGTCTAACCAATTTTTATTACTTGCCAATTTTTCCTTGTTTTAGGGTCCCCCTGGTCCTCCTGGAACCGCAGGGTTCCCTGGGTCCCCCGGTGCTAAGGTAAGCATGTAGTTCTAACACATTGGATTGCTTCTCAAAGTTGACTTGTAAAAGAATCAAATGTATATTTTCATCTACAGAGAACTTTTTAATGCCTTAATCTTGATTCTAGTACATTTATATATAATCCTGATTCATAGATATGTATACTTATACCCATATATAATTGTTAGCATTCTACCATTCTGATATTTATTCTGATGACTTCTGCCTTTTCCCAGGTCCTTTCTGGGAAACAATTAGAAAACAGGCAGACTTATATCTACCTTTGTCCCCTGTCTTTATGATATCCTTCATTTTATTACAATATTTATCCACAGTACTATAACTTTAGAGAAATAAGTTTAAGCAGAACTGAAGGGTAAACCAAGTTATTCGAAGTGGAAAGGACAGCTGACACATTGGAATTTGACTCTTTAGGGTGAAGTTGGACCTGCAGGGTCCCCTGGTTCAAATGGCTCCCCAGGACAACGAGGTGAACCTGGACCACAGGGACACGCTGGTGCTCAAGGGCCTCCTGTAAGTAGCAGACAAGACCTGAGAGGAGCCAAGCTGCTAGGCTTACTTACTCCTTCAAAGCATGCTTCAACTTGGCTGTCAATCAAAAAGTATTCCTTTAAAAATTGTAACTTCATGCTCTACTATAATTTGGTTCATAACAAAAATGGGAGTTTGTGCACTGTAGAATTCATGAATTTCACATTAGCGCAGTGCAGAGCAGAGAATATAGCATGTATGTAAACTATAGGTTACTTTTCTGATGCCTGGCAGGTTGTCTACACTAAGCACCAGCCAGGAAATAAATAATCTCTGACTTAATTCCTAATTATTTTTCCTACTTTTCTGTGTTGGGCTATTATTAGGGAAATGACATAGTCTCTACAATACATAATACCTGTCAGTAAATATGTTCTCTAAACAATATACTATACATGCTAGGTTTTTTGTTTTGTTTTGTTTTGTTTTTTGCATCCTGTTAAGATGCTCTCTCCCCCTTTGCACATAGGGCCCCCCTGGGAATAATGGCAGTCCTGGCGGCAAAGGTGAAATGGTGAGTTGAATCTCCCTCCCCTCATCCCACATCGATTTATGGATTTAAGTCTATGGGAAAATAAAATGGTCCGTGCAGGGCTGATGTCCGTGTTTGTGCTGTCCTTAGGGTCCAGCTGGCATTCCTGGAGCTCCTGGACTAATGGGAGCTAGGGGCCCCCCTGGACCAGCTGGGACTAACGGCGCACCCGGACAGCGAGGTCCTTCAGTAAGTTCCTTCCTCCTTCAGTGCCTGGAAGTTCAAGCGTACCTATCACAGCAAAATATTGCTATTCCTTTTGCTTCCTCTCAGTTAAGTGTGTATAGCTCTCCTTCGAGCTGTATAACATCTGGCTGGTTATGATTTTATTAGCCAAATCTTCATTGTCTTTACATAGAGATTTTGTTTCTCTTTAGGGTGAACCAGGCAAGAACGGTGCAAAAGGAGAGCCAGGTGCTCGTGGTGAACGGGTCAGTACCAAACCAACATGCTTGGCTACTTAGAAAACCGCAACACTCGGAGAAAATAATGGGTAAAATTTTCTCTAATAAATTTCATCCCAATGCTTTATATCTTTTAGGGGGAAGCTGGATCCCCAGGAATCCCAGGGCCTAAGGGTGAAGATGGTAAAGATGGATCACCTGGAGAACCCGGTACAAATGGGCAGCCGGGAGCTGCTGGAGAAAGGGTAGGTTTCCATAGTAACCTGCTTCACCTTCAAGGTACAGCAATCTTTGAATCCCCCCTCCCCCGTTTGGTGAGACGGGGTCTTATTTATAGACTACGTTGGCTTGGACCTTACTCTGTAGCCCAGGCTTGGCTCAAACTCATGGCAATCCTCCTGCTTCAGCTTCCCCTACTGCTTGCATTAGAAGCATGAACTATCACACCAGTTTAAAAGCTAACAAAAACCTGTAATGGTAAATTGCTTCTACACAGTGTCTCCCTACAGGCTGACCTCAAATTTAGAGATTCTCCTAACTCCACCACCTAAATGGGGGACTAAAGCTGTGTACCACCAAGCTCTTCTGGTGTCCCATCTAAACTTAAAACCCTGAAGAGTTTCAGTATGCTTATTTCTGTCTTGTGTGTGCATTTGGCTGATGGATTGCTCTGTGATTTATTCTTTTCCTCCGTTTCAGAATTTTGGTTTTGTCTTATTTAGTATTATTTTTTTTCAGTTCTGAGAAGTGATCCCATGACCTGTACTTGGAGGGCAATGCCCTACTATTAAATCCCTAAACTCCTATTTAAAGAACTTTGTAGTATAGGAATATTTATACCCATGAATTATGAACAAGTTTTAATCTTATAAACTGAAATGTTTAACTGTCATTGTTTCCAGGGAGCTCCTGGCTTCAGAGGACCTGCAGGGCCAAATGGCATCCCAGGAGAAAAGGTACACACCTCAGTTCCTGAATGTCATTACTACAAATAGAAGTTTCTTCTCTACATTATCCCATTAATGGAAAGATAAATATCTGGAGGAAATATATTAGAACAACCAAACACAAAACATCTCCTGGTGACCCTAGTCTCTGCCTCATTACTTCCTGTGCTCTGTGATGAGCAAAGTCACTTCCTCTGGCAGACAGGGAGAATCCCTGACCCCAGTGTCACCACAAGAACCACAGAAAACCACCTGGATGTTCAGGGAAAGCGCCACAGTAATTTCTCAGCATTAATGGTGCTTCACTTTAAACACACATAAAGGTATAGCTAAGTCCAATTAATAATGTTTGTTATAAACAAGGGATATTTATTCATCACAGCTGCCTCATTTTTCCCCCCAACATGACATCCAAAGCTAAACCATATGATCTTAAAGGGCAGTACTCAGCAACACAAACTCTCCTTGAGAAGCCAAATGACTCCACTAGTCACAGATTCAGAGTGCCAGTGCCTAAGTCAATCAAAACTCTCTAAGGTTTGTTATCTCACAACTTAGGGTCCTGCTGGGGAACGTGGTGGCCCAGGTCCTGCGGGGCCCCGAGGAGTAGCTGGAGAACCTGGCCGAGATGGAGCCCCAGGAGGCCCAGGAATGAGGGTAAGGAGACATATCTGTTTTAATCACACTGTAATGTAGTAGGAAGAAAGACAATACAAGTGATGGCAGACCAAAAACAGCTTCAAGCAGACAATACCTTTCCAAAGACTCAAATTAAACAAACTAAATCCCTTGAAGAAAACATGGGTTAAAACAGATGAAGGAAGAAAGAAAATTAAATATTTGACTAAGATGAATTTTTTTAACAGAAAGTAGGGAATGCGCTTACAAGGCTACATATAAACATGGAAATCAAAAAATTGTTCAAGTTGACTATATTGTACTTTTTCATGTGACTTTTTAAGTCATCTGACAGTTATATTTTTCATTTAGGGTGTTCCCGGAAGCCCAGGAGGACCAGGCAATGATGGGAAACCAGGACCTCCCGTATGTATAACTATGACATCCCTTTGAATTAGTCCAGTAAAAATTGGAACGTATTCATTAGCTAGATTTGAATAAGTGTAGGTATACTATACTTTGATAATGTGTTCCTCCAACTCTAACTAAGGTAGATATTTCTCTTCCTAGGGAAGTCAAGGAGAAAGTGGCCGCCCTGGTCCCCCTGGCCCATCTGGACCCCGGGGTCAGCCTGGTGTCATGGGTTTTCCTGGTCCTAAAGGAAATGACGTAAGTTCTAACACTACTTTCTCCAATAAATATTTGACGGATCCCCTTAGGCTTTCTATAAGAAAAATGTCAAGATACCCAAGACTTAGCCTTCTCTAAAAACATGGACGAATATATGAAATTGAGCATTGTGTTAGAGACAAATATGTCATTGGCTATGGTTGTGTGTATGTATGTGGCTGAGCAGGTATAGGAGGATCAAAAATGGGGTTTGGACTTTGATTACTGATTTTTTTCTTTATTTATGTAAACATTTACCCTTTTCTTTAGGGTGCTCCTGGCAAGAATGGAGAACGGGGTGGCCCTGGAGGACCCGGCCTTCCCGTATGTAGCTTTTGTCTTTTTCTAGTCATTTCCAGACTCCGAACTTTCTTGATATATGTATTAATTCTGCTTGCCTAACTGTCATTGTTGTAGGGTCCTGCTGGAAAGAACGGTGAAACTGGACCTCAGGGTCCTCCAGGACCTACTGTAAGTACTTGTGTAACTGAAGAGAGAGATAGAGTCAAACAGAGCATGGGCAAGCCTTCAGAAATGATGCAATCGCTGCACTGTATTAGAATAGTTCAGCAGTTTCTAGACTTCCTTATTTTATTATTGAATCAAATGTTGGTATTCACTACATGTTGTACTTAATTTGCCTTGAGTATCTTCTATAGCCCAAGCTTTCCTTACTCTTCCTATTCTTACCTTTGACAGTAAGCAATAGGCCTGTTGGGATGTGAACTGTAGACTAACTAAGAAAGGCCAATTTTACAATGGACTCTATCATTGTGTTTCTCAACCTAGGGCCCATCTGGTGACAAAGGCGATTCCGGACCCCCTGGTCCACAAGGATTACAAGTAAGAGCTTATTCTTTGAGTGTTATTGTCTGTTAAAATTCCTTATTTCCCTTTCAGACCTATTTTTGTAGAATAAATAAACTTCAAGACTTTTGTTCCCCTGCTACATGTTTATCTGAAACTTAATTTGTAGTCTTTTTTTTTCCATTCTGAAATAAAGTATTAATAGTAATTTCTTCTATGGCTGTTCTAGAATGTACATATAAAGTTATTAAAAATGAACTGAACTTCTGCAGTTCTATATGCACACTTATAACTCTCACAATAAAAAGTCTATGTAGCTAAATTAATCTACCCTTATTCCTCAGCACAACTGTATATACAGAAACAAAAATACAGATATGAGCCCAGGTTTGTAAGATATAACCACCCTCTATCTGGCATTAGTTTAAATAGGGCACACATTCTATACCTTAAAAATATGGAAATTATGTCATGAACTACTTTGAAAACTAGGCTTACATGTGAAGAGCTTTCTCAAAGCCATTTTTGAAGTGATCATACGATGTTATTCTGTTGATTTGCAGGGAATACCTGGTACCAGTGGTCCTCCAGGAGAAAATGGAAAGCCTGGCGAACCAGTAAGTCACCTCTTGTTTTGGTAAAGTTGGCGACTACATGAAAAAATCAAAAGCATGTATCTATCATTAACTTTATATGCCCAGGTAGTTGAGTTTTGTTGACTTAGATCATAGAATACTTGCTAGAATGCTTAAAACTCTCCATTAGATCTCTAGCAGAGTGCACACCAAGTACCTGTCAGTTTATTTCCTTTGAAGAGGTGTGTAGGGTTAACAGTTCAAGGTCATCCTTGGCTCCAGAATGAGTTTGAGTTCACGAGACCCTGTCTCAGTAACCACAAAGAAACAAAGATGAGTTGCTTATGATGTCACTCACTCAGTTTAATTTTTTTATAAACAACAGAATTAAAGTACATAGCTTGAAGATTTAAATAATTGTACAATATATAGACACAGCAGATGTCGATGTTCTTTATACTTGTGCAATGCATATTGACAAATGCTTACCATACATAATGCTGACCTCCTAGGGTCCAAAGGGTGAAGTTGGTGCGCCTGGAGTTCCTGGAGGCAAGGTAATTTTACTTTAACTTTTTAACGATGTTATAGAGCACCTGACTAGGGGAACACCTTTTTCTCCTTTTTAGTAATTTGAAGCAAACTGCAAACATTGCAATGAATTGAACTTGCTCCCTCTGAATATTCTCTTGCTCTGACATTAATACGGGCCACAAAGTCAGCCACTCAAGAGGAAATGCTGTTAATGCATGGGTTCTCTGCAGAGAATTGTCCTGCTAGAGGAAATGTAAACTTTACCTCTCTGAGTAGTAACAGTAATTACTTCCAAGACACTTGTCCCTTAATCAGAGCAAATACACATTCCATTGTTTTACACTTTTTAGATTCCTGTTCCCAAGCAGCTAATCAAACTTTTATACTCAAAAATTTCAAAACCATCAAGAAATAAAAGTTAAAAACCTAGTAGATGTAATCAAAGTCACCGTAATGCGCAGTGTTTCTCTTTTCTGACTCAGATGTGTTACTAATGTGGATGTTATTTTTTCACTGATAGGATACTAATGTGGATGTTATCTTTTCACTGATAGGGTGATTCCGGTGCCCCTGGAGAACGTGGACCACCCGGAGTTGCAGGAAGCCCTGGTCTTAGAGGCGGAGCTGGACCCCCTGGCCCTGAGGGAGGAAAGGTAGCTGCCGTTCCTGGCATCCTGGACTTAAGGAAGATGCACTTCAATTGCTTTCTCATCATCTGGCATGCATCTCTTTATTGCAGGGCCCTGCTGGTCCCCCTGGTCTCGCTGGTGCTACTGGTCCCCCTGGTCTACAAGGGATGCCTGGAGAGAGAGGAGGTCCTGGGAGTCCTGGTCCAAAGGGTGAAAAGGTAGTGATTGTTTTAGCTTGATTCTACAATAAACTAGATTTTATAGATTAGAGGAAAGCCACTTTACTAGAAACTATTTTCAAAATTGCTGTTATCATTTTATTTTAAATGAAATTTGACATAGGGTCCTATAGCAACTATGAATCAAATACCAATTCTAATGTCAGCAACTCCTGAGGGTTTCTCTTCTTGGCCAGCATTCACTGGGTAATGACACCGACTTTTGTTTGGCAGGGTGAACCCGGGGGTGCAGGTGCTGATGGGGCTCCAGGAAAGGATGGGCCAAGGGTGAGTATTCACATTTGTGAGAAATGGCCCTTAATGTGTGGTAGACCCTGCTTCAGCTTTCAGTGTTCCCAAAACCACTTTAATGAAGTGAGACCATGTTAGCATGCCCTGAACATTGAAAAGACACTAATCACTGGACTGTTTAAATTCTTAGTTTTATATCTATCACTCCATGATAGTTCGTCAGTGCCCGAAGGATGGAGAGAATCCTTAATAATATAAAAAACAAAAGCCAGGAATGACTCTCATAGCAAGTCAATAAAAACTAAGAAATAGTTTTAAAAGATATTTCAATAAGATCTTATATCTTCTCTAATAGAGGTTTGAAAAAAGCATCAATTAATGAACACCGTGAATTAAATTACTTTCTCTGATCACACTCACAGAATAGTGAGTTTACTGGACTCTCTCACTTTGGTACCAAGCAATCAAAGTATCGTGTGAGCCACGAGAGAACAAAAACGGATCCACTTTAGTAGATGAGTGTCTCTAGACACTGATTAATACAAGAAATGATGTTGGTTTCTTCCCAACTAAAACCCCTCTTTCTGCAGGGTCCTACTGGTCCTATTGGCCCCCCTGGCCCAGCTGGTCAGCCTGGAGATAAGGTAACAGCACTATTGCAAATAAAGTCAACCTTTGTTTCAGTGAAGACAGAGGAATGACAGCATCGTTTGGTCTTTTCTCAGGGTGAAGGTGGTGCCCCTGGACTTCCGGGTATAGCTGGACCTCGAGGAGGCCCTGTAAGTGGCAAAGACATTTTCAACATATTCTTAACCCCACACAGGTCATTGTCTTGTTTTAGTAGCGTTGCCCCTGCTACTCTTTTCCTCCTTTTTTGACTCTATCCTTAAAATATATGAGATTCAAGAAAATATTTAAAAAATTAAAATCCATGTGAGATTATTTTAAGGTACCTCATTTCCTAAATAACTCTGGGGAAAGCACATAAATTGAAAAATACTATACATTTCTAAATGAGCATCTCTTAAACTTTGCCAGAAGCATCTTCCAAATCAAAAATCCTTTACCTTTAAAAAGTCTTGAAGCTCAAAGCTCAGCACCTTTTTGTTTAATCAATGTCTTATCATTTTGCCATATTTTAAATACTTTACATTTGGGAGTTATATAATTGCATGTATTATTATTGGAGCACTTTGAAGGCATAGCCATTGCAAGTTATATTGCAGTCTAGAGACAGAAGAAATCAACAGTTCTAGTGTTCCTTTCTAATTTTGATAAGAAGTCAAAAAAGACTTTCAGGTGAAACTGTGTTTGCTGTATTAGCTGTTTTCCTACTACAGCAAGACAAGACTATACATGATCCCCGTGGGGAAGGCTATCACCGTGACTAACAAGCTATTTTCCTTCAGGGCGAGAGAGGTGAACATGGACCTCCTGGACCTGCTGGCTTCCCGGGAGCTCCTGTAAGTATGGATGTCTAAGCACGAACGTCCCAATGCCCATTTTATCATCTTGCTGAAAACTAATAGATACAAGCTATTTGGTCCCAGTCTTTCTTCAGTCACTTTACTCTTTGAAGTTACTTTATCAATTTTTAGGTTGGTGTTTAACTAATTCTATTGTTTAAACCCCTATCC
>NW_004949106.1:9346093-9362152 GCF_000317375.1 Microtus ochrogaster | reverse complement strand
CTTCTTCTTCTTTTTCTTCTTCTTCTTCTTCTTCTTCTTCTTCTTCTTCTTCTTCTTCCTCCTCCTCCTCCTCCTCCTCCTCCTTCTTCTTCTTCTTCTTCTTCTTCTTCTTCTTCTTCTTTTCTTCCTCTCCTCTTCCTCTCCTCCTTCTCCTCCTTCTCCTTCTCCTCCTTCTCCTTTCCCTTTCTCTTCCTTTCTCACGATATTTTGACTGATTTAGTTTTGATGTGTCTTCAGAGAGCCTCCTATTTCTATTTGATGGTAACATCTTCCCAACTTTAAAAAAAAAAAAGTTTTATGTTCTAAAGAAAAGGAATGCTAACCCAAGTGCATTGTGGAGGAAGTTAGCTCACAGGCTGTCACTGTTGCTTGGTGCAGGGACAGAATGGTGAACCAGGTGCTAAAGGAGAAAGAGGCGCCCCTGGAGAGAAAGGTGAAGGAGGCCCTCCTGGAGCCGCAGGACCCCCTGGAGGTTCCGGACCCGCTGTGAGTCTTATTGCTAAATAATCCCATAAAACATTTTGGTTTATTAATAATTTAACATTTCATATAAGATCTTGTGTTATGAGAGGAGAATATAATCATCTTTATAAGGATATACTCAATCTAAATTTTGGTTTCAGTAGTTTAGATATTATCAGATGTGAGCTATTTTAATCTTTTTAGGGTGATATTGCTAATCTCCTAATGCTTAATGCTTTTGTCATTTTTTTTATTTTGGTGTTCAACTTAGTATGTCCTTCCTCCCTTTTGTATTTAGGGTCCTCCTGGTCCTCAGGGTGTCAAGGGTGAACGCGGCAGTCCTGGTGGTCCTGTGAGTACTGATCCCCTTTACTGTCATTCTCTGAGTTGTTACTGAAAAAAAAAAATGTATTGAGTCCCAATCTATGGAAAGACCTCCTAATGACACTAGAGCAAGAGAGAGAATGTGAAAGTCAGTCAGTCAATCACGGGCAGTTGGGTGTAAATCTGAAGCGGAGGTGGGACATCATAAATAACTTTAGGATGGAATTCAGGTCCTGGTCCATTCCTTTGCTTGACATTTGTGTGGGCAAAGATTTATGTTCTAGTTTGTCTCTGATGGTTGCATTTCTGCTTCACAGGGTGCTGCTGGCTTTCCTGGTGGGCGTGGTCTTCCTGGTCCCCCTGGCAACAATGTAAGCACTTTCTAGTCTTCTTCGAATGCATCTTACTGACAGACTTCATATATCTAGGAGGAGAAAGTGATATCTTGATATGTATCTGCCAAATCCCATATAAAATTGAAAATAAGTAAAAGGCAAGGACAAAAAAACAAAACAAAAACTCTTAATGTATATTTCAAATTTCATTTATTTGCAGGGTAACCCAGGCCCCCCAGGGCCAAGTGGAGCTCCTGGCAAGGATGGCCCTCCAGGGCCTGCTGGGAACAGTGGTTCTCCTGGCAACCCTGGAATAGCGGGACCAAAAGGTGATGCTGGCCAACCTGGAGAGAAGGGACCACCTGGTGCTCAGGGACCTCCGGTGAGTGGCCCTGTTGTTCTTTTGATTGACCATATATTTGGATAACAAATTTAATAAGAGAAATATAACTGTGTAGAAATGACCTGAGTCTTTCTTATCTATTGCAACAGGGATCCCCAGGCCCACTCGGACTTGCAGGACTTACTGGAGCAAGAGGTCTTGCTGGACCACCAGGCATGCCAGGTCCTAGGGGCAGCCCTGGGCCTCAAGGTATCAAGGTAAGTGTAGTTTTCTTGCGCTGGAGTCTTGCTTCCCTTCATGGATGTAGAGATTTCTTCACTGTATCAGATACGAGATAGTTTCTCATCGCTACACAAATTATGAAAGATCTGAACTTCTCTATACATCTAGGTTTATAAAAAAAACAAAACTTTTATTTAATCATTCCAAAATGCATAGGGAAAGCATGTCATAAACAAGACTTGAATATACACACAGACAAGCCAATGTCACACACACACACAAAAATCAATTTTGATATTTCAGACACCACTGTTAGGAAACTTGTGAACCTTCTCTAGTTTTTTCACTACACCTGTGAAGGGAGAAGGTGCTGCAGCTCCTAAATATATCAAAGCTTAATTGATGTCAGCTGCCCATCCCTTCAAGCCATTTGCTCTCTTGGTTTTCTTTCATTGATATTACCATAATGTTATAGGGCTTAGTATCTGAAGTGTGCACTCGGTAAATAAGCTTACACAATTCCACTTGTATCTGATTTCATAATATGATACTTTATGTACCCATTTCAAAATAGTTCAGAAAATAATAACAGGAAGTTTAACAGTACTTATCATGTCTTCCCAAGACTCTAATAAATCCTGATTCTCAAGGTCAGCAAGATGATGGTTTATCATTAATATTTCTATTTCTCTACTCATAAATTTCTGTTCCTCACAACCAAATGTTTTAAAAAGAGTTTTTGCCTTTCTGAATCACTGTGTGATTAGGAAAACCCAAAAAACTTGCTTCCCCCCCCCCCAATTTTTTCCTTATACAGGGTATGGCTTTAAGAAAGTTGAACAACAATATCAGTTGAATAAAACACCTTTCCCCTTCCGAGATGAAGAAATCTGCCTACACCCCAATAATTGGTGTCTTAAAGTAAAAATGTCTTTTATTTCTTTTTACACAGGGTGAAAGTGGAAAACCGGGAGCCAGTGGCCATAATGGGGAACGTGGTCCTCCTGGTCCCCAAGGTCTTCCTGGCCAACCTGGTACAGCTGGTGAACCTGGGAGGGATGTAAGTAGCCACTGAAAGAAGATGTCCAACCAGTCAGCTAACATTCAAGTTGTCAGATACATTTTCTTTTACAACGATGTGTATTTAATTGTGTTTGTTTATGTGTGTGCACATGGGCCCATCGGAACTATGATGCACACATGGAGGTCAGAGAACTGCTTTTAAGGAGGTCAGTTGTCTCTTTCCACCACATAGCTCCCTGGGAGTGAATTCGAGGCATCAGATTTAGTCACAAATGCCTCTAGCCATTGCACCATCTCTCCAGGACAAAATTCAAGCATTAATCAAAGAGCCCTTCATGTCTATGATGATCTAGATATAGGTCCATGTAACCTATATCAGAGAGCTCTTTCTGCCCTCTCTGATAATCATCCTGCTATCTATAAGTTAGAATATTACAAATGCCTATGGCCAATCATATCTCTCAATAACTTCACCAATGAAGGAAATGCAGTTGCTTAACTAATTTAGGAAACAAGTTGATAAAGAAAATGACAGCATACAGTTTTGTATAAAAATGTTCTTTATTCATTGGTAATTATTAATTTTTCAATTAATATTCTATATTAACAAAATATTTAACAGGGTCTCTGTATTTTGAGAGCTATATTTGATGCTGAAATATTAAGTAAACTTAACTTTGGATTTCCATCATAAATTTAGATCTCTATTCCTCAAAAATCATTTGCTAACTGTATTATAAATACCATTTTTTTCATTATTGCTCTCCTCATATTATTTTGTGAAATTTTAGGAAAATAGATATCCTGCATATCTGCCAAAGAATTACAGTTCTTCACAGGGCTAAACCACATTGTACTATATGGAATTTCTTATTGCCAAAAACAATTTTCACTTCTTCTGAGAGATAGGGGCAGCAAGGGGATTGGGCATGAGCGGGAAGGAAAATTTGTTAAAGTAGTCTTTGTTCAAAACTACCATAGTGGTATCTAATACTTTGTATACTAAATAGAGATCATCTCTTCAAAGAATAAAAAGCTTGCATAGTATTTGGATAATTTCAAGTCATCTTTCTCCCCCTCCCCCTTTTTACCAGGGAAACCCAGGATCAGATGGTCAACCAGGACGAGATGGATCCCCTGGCGGCAAGGTATAACAAACTATGTACAGTAGACATGTATAATTAAATTTGATGGCTGTCATAGTTACGTGAGATTCGTGAATTTGTTCCAGGGTGATCGTGGTGAAAATGGTTCTCCTGGTGCCCCAGGTGCTCCTGGTCATCCAGGACCACCTGGTCCTGTTGGTCCAGCTGGGAAGAGTGGTGACCGAGGAGAAGCGGTGAGTTCCCATAAGCATCTTCTCTTTATATGCCCTGGTCCGTCCAAAGAAGACTGGGGTCAGGATAGCAGGTTACTTCTGTCCAGTGGGACGTATCTGTGCTGATTTCAGTCGGGATTAATGGGCATCTGTCTATTTGCTGCAGGGATGCAGTTAGAATTAACAGGGCTCTTTTGTTGCTGCTTCTGTTTAGATTCCTTTGTAAGGATGGAGGAAGGGAACAGATTTTAAAGGCTAGAGCAATATTAGCTTCCAATAATAGTATGTGTACTACTATCCCACCACAATGGAGCTAGTAAATGATTTTTAGGGAGAACTGTTTTCATTTTTGTAAAAATTTCAGACTGGTTCACTGTATTTATTTTTTTTAATTAAATTACAATTTTAGTTAATTCTTGTACAATATATTGTGACCATGTTTCCAGTCCTCCATTCTTTTCACATCCTCCTGTCCTCCGGACACACTCAACTTTTCCAAATGGGGTTGCGTGACTAAGTTCAGTCCCACAAACTGTGCTCATTTGTTTGTTCATCTCCTAGGGTCCTGCTGGTCCTTCTGGTGCTCCGGGTCCTGCTGGAGCTCGGGGTGCTCCTGTAAGTATTAAGCGTTTGAGCCTTTGTGTTTGTAAACTCATTTTAGAGTGTTAAAAAAAAATACTCTGTTGCTTTTTGAAAGGTCTAGGAAATAGATTGGATGACAGATACATAATTGTGGAGTAAATACAAACTTATAGTTGGTGATACAGACAATGATTCAGCTTCTGACCTAAAAGTTCCACGCGGCTAATTATGGCAGCATCAATTATGAGCATTGATTGCATCACCAATCCAAACTGTAAACTGAAACTGTCATTGTTATTTTTTAGGGGGATTTCTAGCTAATAGGATCCTACATAATATAAGACATTTATTATTACAATCTATAGGAGGATGCTATGTAATAGATTATAAAAGATTAATTATTATAAAGCTAATGGAATTCTGCAAATTATAATCAACTTATTATAAATTCAATTTTATTTCCTCAATATGTTTACATAATAATGACCTTAATTTGAAATGTATTTCTAAAGGGTCCCCAAGGTCCACGAGGTGACAAAGGTGAAACTGGTGAGCGTGGCTCCAATGGCATCAAAGGACACCGAGGATTCCCAGGCAATCCAGGTCCCCCAGGTTCCCCTGTGAGTGCATCCACTTTTGCAAGTCCTCCTTTACTGCATGACTGATGAAGGACTCTGAGCAGAACACTTTCCACCTCTGAACAATAAGCTAGAAGATATGAGCCATGAACTCAAGAGCTTATTTTCAATAATGGGTTAGCATGAAGAAGAAATGCAAAGAAAGAGAGAAGTTTATTTCATCACAGTCATTGTGGTCTGGACTGATCTTAAACAGTCCATCCCATAAGCTGTGGGAGATTTTCTCAAGTCTCTGTTCTTCCTTGCTTTCCAGGGTGCTGCCGGTCACCAGGGTGCAGTTGGTAGTCCCGGACCTGCCGGTCCCAGAGTAAGTGTCGTAGAAGCCCGTCAGAAGGTGCCTATTTTGAAATGTTTGCACTGCAGGCATGTATTCTAGCATTATAACATCTTGTTCATTTCTTCAGGGACCAGTTGGACCACATGGGCCTCCTGGAAAAGATGGTACAAGCGGACATCCAGGTCCCATTGGGCCGCCAGGACCTCGAGGCAACAGAGGTGAAAGAGGATCTGAGGTAAGGCACTACTCGTATATGCATGACTTAACTCGCTGTAATCCATCATTTCAGAAACCCATCATTGTTTTTAAACTGAAGTAGCCTGTTGAGTACAAGCTAATCATTTACTTTAGAAAGTAAGGCTTAATTTAACACAGTCTTCATTACAGTAAGACTTTTTTTGATGCCACAGCGACATGGAGAAAATTTATAGTTTGATGACTGATATTTTGATATAATGACAGCTACTTAACTAACCAAACTACACCATGCCGACCTCACACCAAAGAACACATGGATGCAATTTGATTTTTGTAGAGATTCCATTCATTAAGCAACCTTTTCAATGTATAGTCTTGCTACTGCTAAAATCATGACTAGTGCCTTCATGTTCCACAGCTTTGGGGAAAATGTAGCAATAAACCATTGTTCTGACAAACATACACGTGCCAAATGAAAAATCAATATGCCACAAGCACAGAGATGCAATGCCAATGGAAATTTGAACCCAGAAGATAAAGGCCCTTTTTTATTTTCTCACGCCAGTATTTTAATTGTACTTTGGGGGGGGGCTGTTTGCTCCCATATTTGTCGGTAATGAATTACATTTGTTATAAGTTGACAATCATGAAACTACAAGATCATCTACATTTTTTTAATTAAAGCAATTGTCCCAACATATGTGGATTGTTTACAGTTCACTTTCCTAGACACATGGCACAGTCCTTCCGTGGAAATCCAAGAAAAGCTTCACTGACACATTGTCTCATCCACCTAGGGCTCACCAGGCCACCCTGGGCAGCCAGGACCCCCTGGACCTCCTGGTGCACCTGGTCCTTGCTGTGGTGGAGGAGGGGTTGCCTCCCTTGGAGGCGGTGAAAAGTCTGCTGGATTTGCACCCTACTATGGTGATGAACCGATGGATTTCAAGATCAACACCGAGGAGATTATGTCTTCCCTCAAGTCTGTTAATGGACAGATAGAAAGTCTTATTAGTCCCGATGGTTCTCGTAAAAACCCAGCGCGGAACTGCAGAGACCTGAAATTTTGCCATCCTGAACTCACGAGCGGTACGTCTGAGACTTTCTCACTCATGGCTGTAGACTGTATGAGAATTTGACCAAGAAAGTTTTTCTGGTGGGAAATATTTTAAACCCATATACTACCCAAACATTATTAATTAAGCTGAACACACTTGAGAAAACAAAAAAAACAGTATTTGAAGGTGTATTTAAAGTATAACATAAGTAACTGCAAACTGTTTCAAATATAAGAAAATTTAAGGACAGTTTTACAAAAAATTTTACTCATGTATTTCTAAATACAAAACAAAAATGATTTAAATGATCAAATGGCATGCATCATTCTATTCCCATGGTTATATATGCATAATTTTATCATTTTGATTATTATATTATATATTAGAATTCATTTTGATGAGCTAATGACTAAGTGTCAATTTTACTTAAATAACTCCTGCCTTTTATCTACTGTGACTTGTGTAATTTCATTCATTTTTATTTTAAAAATATATTTATTATAATCAATATAGAAATCATCTTTTAATTTCAAATTTTGAAATATCATTTCAAAATTATCTCAACGTTTAAATATATTGACAAAGACCACTGCTTTTGCTCAGAGTAACCTTAGGACATTAATGGAAATATGAAGTATCAGGCAAGCTCAGCTATGATGCTGCAAATCTGTAGTAGAATGTTATCTTTGAAATAAATGGTGAGATTTAGGCAAGTACAACACACCAAGGTGTATATATATATGTCAACAGCAATGCTTTCTTTCTAATTTTAATACTGCTATGGATCTTACTAACTTTCCACTTCAGACATACCAATCAGTTGTGCTATGTATTACCTGCAAATGCATTAGCACTCAGTACTTGGAACCAGATGAACAAGCAGATCTTCTGGCCCAGGCTCCCCTTCTCAGTTCTGTAATGGATTCCCCTTCTCTCTATTGGTGACTCTGCAGGCGAATATTGGGTCGATCCTAACCAGGGTTGCAAGATGGATGCCATCAAAGTGTTCTGTAACATGGAAACCGGGGAGACGTGCATAAACGCCAACCCAATGACTGTTCCACGGAAGAACTGGTGGACAGACTCTGCTGCCGAGAAGAAACATGTTTGGTTTGGAGAGACTATGGATGGTGGCTTTCAGGTGAGAACCTTTTAAATCAAGCTATGCCTAAATATATGTCATTTAATTATTTTTTCCTTTTCCCTCCTCCTGGTTACTAAGTAGAATACCTCAAACGCTTGTCTGTTTAGAAAACCATCGCTCCTATCAAAAGCTGGATTGTATTAGGGAAGTTGAATCTAAACACCTTCTTTACTTGCTAAGGCATTCACTTCTGCATATAATAAAACAGCATATCATGTATGTGAAGAATTTATAAAGCAATGTCCACGCTGAGAGTGCGCGAAGCCCTTACCTGAGGCTGCAGTCACGACCTCTGATGCATCCTTTTGTCCTGTTACAGTTCAGCTATGGCAATCCTGACCTTCCTGAAGATGTCCTTGATGTACAACTGGCATACCTCAGGCTCCTCTCCAGCAGGGCCTCCCAGAACATTACATACCACTGCAAGAACAGTATTGCCTACATGGACCAGGCCACTGGCAATGTCAAGAAGTCTCTAAAGCTTATGGGATCGAATGAAGGGGAATTCAAGGCTGAAGGAAACAGCAAATTCACCTACACAGTCCTGGAGGACGGCTGTGCAGTAAGTAACAACGCCTCTGAAAGCAGGATGGCAAATATCATCAAAATTTGTTGCTTAATCATCCAAACTGTTTGCCAAGAAAAAGTAAAAATCAATTAGGGAGACAGAAGCTGCCTAGTGGCATGAGTTATTTAGCATCTACTTATTTGTTCCAGAAATGTTAAATATTACCAAAGTGTAAAATATTACAAAAACAGAGCCTAACTTCTAGATGGAAAACAGGTGAGATAAAAAAGAATGAAATTTAAACTCACAAACCAACTTTGATAACTGGAATATTTACTGTATATTCTATATATTATTTATTATATAATATCCATCACATATAACCACTTTTTTAAATGTAAAGGTATAACATGTGACTTAAAAACTATTCTTTTTTCTTGTAATTTACTAAAAGGAGGAACTCACTTGTAATGCTAGCTACTCCCATTGTGAGTGACTCAACCACTTCTTAGTAAAGCAGCCAGCTATACTATGAAAGGAACAACCAGAACCAGGCTTGAAAATGGGTTAGCCTATCTGTGACTATCTCCCTTCTGGGTTAACTCTTAAGTCTGACCAGGGTTTGACTAATAATTTTATTGATCAACCAAGAACATTACAACTTCAAATACAGAAGTTCTCATATGTTCTAGAAGGTTCCATGTGCACTCACTACTCCATGAGAGCAGAAGGCAGTTGTCCAACATAATCAGCTAAGCATGCCATCTATGTGCTATAATGCCATGGCTCTTTTCTAATACGTGTTTTTCCTCTTTTGAATAGAAACACACCGGGGAATGGAGCAAAACTGTCTTTGAATATCGAACACGCAAGGCTCTGAGACTACCCATCATAGACATCGCGCCCTATGACATCGGTGGTCCCGATCAAGAATTTGGTGTGGACGTTGGCCCTGTTTGCTTCTTATAAACCAAACTCTATCTGAAACCCCAGCAAAACAAAAACCGCATCCATGTGTTCTTCTTGTTATAATCTTGTCAACCAGTGCAAGGGACCGACTAAATTCCAGTTATTTATTTCCAAATTTTTGGAAAAAAAAAGTATAATTTGACAAAAAAAGAATACAGTATTTTTTTTTTTGCCATTCCGTCCACCCAGTACAGTTCAAATGCTTTTGTTTTATTTTTTTACCAATTCCAACTTCAAAATGTCTCAATGGTGCTATAATAAATAAACGTCCACAATCTTATGATACCACTGCGTTACGTTCTTTGGACTCCAGCCCACCTACAGAGCAATGTTCACACTCACCAGCAAAATCCCTTCATTTACCAAACAGGCCAAGATGAGATTATAAATGACCTCCCTATTTTAACTACCTCAACTGGTCAGACAGACAAATTCTGAGTTCTAGAAGACTACACAATTTATGTATAACTTGACAAAACTTACAAATTTCATCCATTACATGTAGAATGTCGGTAAAATACAAAACGAGACTGCGGTTCAGGAACTTGAAGGAGTACTTCCGGCTCACAGCTGTCTTCTTCACAGGGATCCATGCTTTCAAAGGTGCTTCTCTTCTGTCTTTGCTGGTGAACTTGCAAATATTTGGGAGGGCTTTAAAAACACGTTATGGTGCTACGGTATTTTCACTTTTAGAGTCTAGATCAAAATCAGTGACCTTCACCCAAGCCCTAAATGCACAGCATCCGTCCCTGTTGTTTGCCAGAAAGATCGATTGACAACGCTGCAGGAGCCTTTAGCCCTTTATCCTGTAAAAAAAAAAATAAAAAACAAAAAACAAGTTTGGGGTTGCTTTTGTCACAATAATGCAGAGAATCCTTTCAACATTTTCTTTTGTAAGCTTGTATGTGGTTGTTGAATTTCCTCTCTTACATTCACTCATAATAAAAGATCATAATGAAACATTTCTGGTTTTGTCGCTTCTCACAGATTTAACCATGGCATGTTTACAGGCAAGAGCTTCAGTAATTTTCTAAAAAAAAAAAAATCCGAATATGTAGTCCAGTAACACAATGATTTAAAAATACGAAATAGTATATGTACAGAATAAAGATGAGTCCTAGTGAATTCTGTACATTTTAGTGCATATGTAATAGAAGCTTTGATGTTATTTGAAACTTAGGATGCTAGATTTGAAGCAATCAGTCCCCAGATAGAATCCCAGTGTTTCCAAGTGAGGATAAGAAAACGCCAGCGCAGTGTCAGGAAATGATCGGCTGCTGCATGATGCGAAAGCCAGGTTCCTTCACCTGCATCTGCGGTGTGAAGATGTTGAAGAGAAATAGGAAAACAGTCACCAGGGGCTGTCAGGGGGTGTACTGTGGCCATTTTTATCAAAAGACATGAAATAATAAATAACAGGACTAAGTTCAAACTATCTATTGCCAACTTCAGTTAACCGTAATTTTTACTTGATGCATCAATCCAAATAAGCCACTAACTTCTATTTTTGAGACAGGTCTTGCTAAGTTGTCTTCCTTGCTAAGTCTCTTGAGCTCACTGTGTAGGTTAAGAGTTTTTGGAATGGGATGTTTCTGTCCCAGCCTCTTAGGAAGCTGGATTTTTCAGCCTGGCTATCAGATTTCTTTATGAGCCTTCCATACATGTATTTAATATATTTTGCTCATTTCCATTAGCCATTTGAAAATCTTTCTTTAATAATATAGAGAGTGGGTAAACATTCAAATTATAAAGCCGAATGTCCAAATTGATTCTGTTGTCATTTGTGGCAACTAAAACAGTAAGAACCATGCACAAAGGGTCCAGTTGAATCATCAGCAAGGCGATATGTAGAGCTGGGAGTCCAATCCAGTGTAGTGTTTGCCTAACAAATGGACAGTAAGGAAATCCATTATTTTAGACAATCAATATACCATTATAAGGAATGTCTAATAAAATCCTTCTAATCAAATATTAACCTAGAAAGAACCTGTGTAAACTGACTCTTGTTCTATCATTTGAATATGCTCAGTTTGCTTATTTATGGTGTTATAAATCATTTTGCACATATTATTTACATATAAATTATATATGCATAATAATTTTAGAACTAAGGAAAGAATGACTGCAAACTAAGATACTGAATTAAATAAGATTTATTAGAATTTTATTTTAAAAGAAACACATGAAATATAACGCTCTGCCTCCTGCATCTATAATTTTATAGACCATGGGGCTTTAATATATTATGTGCTATTTATACTTATTAATCAGTTTAACACATAAATTTTTAGCAGTTATTAAGCATCTAAATCTAGACTAAGCATCCTGCAAGAAATTTAGAGTTGGATGTAACTTACTTGACCTTGGAAAACCCAAGGACATTTATTTACCTTCCCAGAGACCAGCCTTCCCAGCAACATGTCTCATTGATTGGGGTGATCTGAATTTGATCAATCAGATGCACACACCTGCATCTGGAAATACCAGTGTACGTTTCCAATTACTGCTGAAACACATACAGTAGATTTGTGCTTTTACATTCTGGAGGTCAAAATTCAAAATTGTATTAAGCCAGCGGGAGGTGTCAATCAGGTGTATGTTCCTCCTGAGAGACTCAGGGCCACATTGCTATTTTCCTTTTGCAGGCTTAAGGACATGACTGGTGTTCCTATGCCTGTGAGGTCCTTTCTTTTCCAAAGCCACAGAACTTGTTGAGTATTTCTCATATCCCAAGGTTGCCTCTTCTGTTCTTTAACGGAAAAGCACCATCCTGGTTGTCTAGGCCCAACTGAGAGATCTAGGTGATCTCAAAACATGGTGATATTTCTGCTTGTCTTTAAAGACAAACTGGTTGCAAGGCCAGTTCTCATACCCCATTCCTGCTCTAGCTAATAACTAGAATCAGCTCTCAAAGTGCTTTAGGGAGTAAAAATTAAAACATCAGCCTCAGTAAGAAGCTGACAAGCAAAAATAATGAATAGATTTCATTAATTCATATTGCCTAAAATTTGGAAACAAGACAAAAGATAGTGCATTTCAGGGGGAAAAATTATCAATGCATGCACATAGTTGGAAGTCCTAGAAATACTTTTTAACATGGCTATTTAAGTAAACTTAGATCTCAGATCTGCTGCAACTGAGCAAATATGAGACATCAGACACTTGCATGGGCCTGGTGTAGGCTTTCGAAATCCAAGTGATACACCTCCTCCAACAAAGCCAGGCCTACTCCAACAAGGCTATACCTCCTAATCCTTCGCAAACTGCTTCATTAACTAGTGACTAGACATTCAAATACAGCATATGAGGGTCATTCCCATTGAAACTACCACACCATGGCGCAGTGGAAAAGAACAAATTAAAACATTCACCCAACCTATTGTTGTTCAGAATAATGTCTTTGTAATTGTGCCCTATCTGGGGTAAATGGACATTTATTTATAACACTCTAGTGTTGTGTACACTTTTTCTGGAGAGGTAAACAAATCTTTATTCATCCCAGATGGGGTAATAGCAACAGACCAAAGAAATCTAATTAGTGAAATAGTGAGTTTAATTAGGGCTGCTTACGGGGGTGTGGGTGAAGGGTTACTTCCAGGTCCGAGATCAACTTATGGGTGGCTGTACCATAGAAGAAAAGTGGCCATTAATTACCAATATATTTTTGAGGATGGATCTGGCTTCATGAGCCTTCCCTCTTACTAACCATGAACTAGACATTCTATAAATCATGAAGAGCCTCATGAGACTCTTCACCTACCATTGAAAGTAAATGAATCAGTTCTTAAGTAGTTCTCCTTCTGATGTCTATAGCTGCTGAATATTCCAGAGTTCAACAGCCATGTCATGAGTAGAAAAAAACTTTCCATGATAGCAGGAAAAGCCATACAACAGATATCATTATAGTGTATTTGTAAACTATATATAAAGAAAGAGATTATCCAAGACCATATTGGTAAGCATTCTCCTCAGACATTATTTTTTTAAGGTGATTGTGACAAAACTGGGTATGCAGTTCTGGAGGTTGCTGATTTAATTAAGCATGACGCAATTTTTATCCATGAAGGAAATATTATTCTAGCTTTAATAATAGTTGAGAAAATACAAGACCATTTTCAGAATTATTCTGAAGCTAAAATCCATGTCAATGGACCTTACTTTCCTCTTGTTTATACTAAAATCATACTTGTCTGAGTTCTATCTTAGAGGAATGTTTCTGTTTTCATAAGTGAGTCAGAAACTTTGAAAAATACTTTCCATACTAATGTTATCCTCTAGTGGGGTAAAACTCACTAGGAAAGGCTGGGCAAATATTAGAGCATTCCATATGCCGTTCATACCCAAAAGATCTCTGAAATCTCCATATTCTGCCATTCAAAAGGTTTACAGAAATATTGTGAAGAATAATGTGTTGAGTCAATGTCTTAAAAAAGCTTCTTGTGCATGGTCATCAATCATGGCCATTATCCAATGCTGCCATCCGTGTCTAGCATTGATAAGCATTGATAAAACAGATTCTCCCACTTCTAACCTCCATAAACCTCCAAAAACACGTTTCTCTTTAAAACTCCCTAAATGTTTTCACTAAAATGGCCTGAATTATTTTAACCCAGGTCCACATTTGTCATGGTGCTTAGTAAGTAGCAAGGAGCCAAGCTGTATTTTGTGATTTATAAAATTTAGAAATGGTAGCTATCATATTTTACAATATCGGCTTAGTGATTTTGTGAAATTAGTGCTATGTTTGTAAAACTCTAAAAAGTAAGAAATTTCATAATTTCAGTGAGTATGATAAAATATACGCAAGCTCTGTTTTAGGTTGAGTTCTCTGTAAATTGGCTCTAAGTTCACAGATTATTTACTTGGCATTTGTTAGGGAGTCATTTGATTCATAGCAATCAATTTAAGCACAAGTATTCAAGGTTTTTTTTTATAAAAACTATATTTCTTATTTTTATGAAGAAAAGTAAAGAACAAATTCTCTATTTCAATCTATTTTTACATTTCCACATGGTAAAACTAGTAAAATGGTATTTAGTTTACATTAAGCATTGAGTTCCAGACTTTATAAACAGTACACCCTAAGTTATTAATAAATAATTAAAGCATGCTTGCAAATACACACACACATTTCTGTGCACGACCGGTTGTTTCGAGAACAAACAACCGGTCGTGCACAGACAACAATATTTTACAGCATCTCTATCCATTCCCTGGTTTTTATATTATCCCTTTCTGTGATATTGCTAGGCAGGGGAGGAGCTGATAGTGATGTCTTATTTATTGGCTGATATTCAGCAATTACATAGTCTCAACAACTTAAATATTATTAAGTATCTGAAGTTACTTCTTCCCACTACAAATAGACCAAAATTGATATCAGCAATAATCTATGGCTATAAATATAATCATTTACGTCAGTTCTCAACCTGTGGGTCAAGACCCTCACACCCTCACGGGACATCACTATTCCTAACAGCAACAAAATTATAGTTATGAAGTAGAGACAGAATGATTTTATTGTCAGGGGTTTCCAGAACATGAGGAACTGCATAAAAGGGTTGGTGTGTTAGAAAGGTTGAGAACCACTGATCTAGAAGGAAATCTGAATGGTCGCTTAATATCTTGTAAAGAAGATTCAAGATTTGTTTCAAAACTAAGAAATCACATTACAAACAGCAATACTTGTGATAGAAGAAAGAACTTAAAATCCGCTATTTGGAGAAAAGATGAGACAATCATCAGAGCAAAAAAAGTACAGCACATTTCGTCAAGAAAGAGTTACAGACTGTAGAGAAACGTGCTGTGAAATCAGGCAAAAGAAGGCAGATGTGGGACAGTGAAGGAAGACTTCAACAGTCCTGTGAGGAGGAGGGGGGGGCTCCCTTCAGAAAAGCCTAAGTACCAAGTTCCTCAACTCCAGCCTTTCTCACAGCCTCCTACATGGAAGCTAAACACCAAAGTGATTCATCTGGAAGGGTAACTGGACACGATACAAACTGTGACTGCCTGGAGAATACTAGGTCATGGCTGGCTAATCGCTGTGGAAACTATCCTTGGACAGATGGCCGATGAAATCATCTGTCTCCAAAACAATGATCTCAGAGAACAAAACATCCAGCAGGGGAAAGGTACTTCTTTGAAAGGGGGTGTGGACCAACGATCATCCAAACTTGGATTCCAGAGTTGGAAAAGAGGAAGATTTAATTTTGAGAGCTGACAAGGGCTGTAGGGATAAAAAGGAAAAATAAGCAGAAAGTAGACACCATTGCTGTAATGAATTAAAAAAAAAAAGAGCCAATCTGATTTTCAAAATTCCTCTTGAGTTTGCCCTTAGTGGAGTCAGCAAAAGCACAGTCAGAAGGCCGAAGGCCATTGCTGTCCAAGAGAGCCTGTGGTGCTCAGCATCACTGGAAGAAACCTGTCTGAGGACTCACAAGGCTTTCAACCTCAGTATCCTCTTGAACCTTAAAGCTTCAATTCGAAACAAAGATGTTTTCAATTCACATTATCTCATTAAACTAACAGTTGTAGTCAGTCCGTTTCTCCAGCTGCCCTTTGTTAGAAGATGTACCTCATAGCCTTGGCTGTTAGGAAAGCAGCTCACACTACCACCACAACCCTGCCTCCATTCCTCCATTTCAGTCTCCGTGTTATA
>NW_004949106.1:9345147-9345747 GCF_000317375.1 Microtus ochrogaster | reverse complement strand
AGCTTCATTCCCTGAGATAAACTGAGAAGTCAGTACCAATTACTTAAGACACAGATGGTATTTAACCCAATAGTTTTATATGTATGTAGTTCCAAGAAGTTATTATCCCTTAACTTGTGGCAAATCACATTCATTGAAAAAATCAGAAAAAAAAAATTACCTTTTAAAATGTGTAAATTAAATCACTTAAGGTTTTTACTATGGCAAAAAAAAATATAACCAAAAATAATATATAACGTTGCAAAATAAGCACAATTTTAACTTGGTGGCTCCTTAAGAGTCCCAGCAAGTCTTCACCTACTTAATTTTCAACCAGAATTTTCAGCTTCCACCATAGTCCCTGACACAGATTTTCATGAATTTAATCAAGAAATTCTGTAAATGGGAGGGGGAAAAAGATGTATCATCACAGAGTCATAGCTGGAGTAAAGTTCTCTTCCTCTAAAGGTTCTCTTTCCTTTAAAAATTTCCCTTTCCATCTCTTTTCTTTTTCTCTTTACTCCAAATTCTTCCCAGAGACCTGTTCTTCTTAGCCAACTGTTCAGCTCCTAAAGCCTTTGTCCATGATTTGTTCACACCCATTGATCTAACAACGGCTTG
>NW_004949106.1:9331598-9344312 GCF_000317375.1 Microtus ochrogaster | reverse complement strand
CTTGTTACCTAGCGTCTCTGCGAGTTGTAGCATGGTTATCCTTACTTTTCAGCCAATACCCACCTCGTTCAAGGGAAATTTTCCAAAATCTACAAGAATAATCCCAGCTAAGACTTTTAGCAACAGTGTAGCCCGAACTATTGACACTAACTCAGCCATGGTGTGGGAGGTCCTTCCTTGACTCCACCTTCTTCCTCCCATGCTATAGGACAAGCCAGTTCTTTATTCGTTAACCATTAAAGGCAACACAGAGCCAGAAGGACCTCCCACACAGCCCACATAACCTTTGACTCTCTGAACCTTGTCCTGACGTAGCTCCAGTTGATCTAAAGACAGCAAGCAGAGCCTTGTCACCTCTCTTTCCCATTATCTTTCTCAATCAATGTTGTCACAACTCTGTCAGCTACCCAAATCAGAAACTAAAGAATAAACACACATAACCTGCTTCCCCACCTCCTCACTTTCAAGTGACTCTGATTCTGTTTCTTAAATATCTTCCAGATGCAGCTCTTTTACCAGCTGAAGTGGTGTTGATTTTTCATTTCCTGCCCCAGTCTCATTAAAAACTCTGCCCTAGAATTTTTGTCAAAGTGACTTCTTTCCCAGGTAAATCTCCATGCGCACTCTACATTCCTAAAATCAGTCTGTCCTTTGCGGTGAGAGTTCCATTGATATGCTTTGGTTTGAACATGCTTTTGTGGGTGGAGATAGGTGTGCATGTAAAATTTTCAACGTGCTTGGCACATCCACAAAGTCCGACCACGGGTATTCCTCTCACACCAGAAGGCCTCTAGAGGGTGTGGTTGCACTCCAAACTAAGACTCGGTTCCCCGAAATACCTTCAGAATAATTTCCAATGTCTTCAGACTCACGTACGCCTCCATGTATGATATGTTTCCCTATCTCTCTGCCTTTCCCATGACCCCCTTGTTTACCATCAACTGCATGCCAACCCAGTAGGGGTTCCCCAAACAAACCAGACTTTGAAGAGCTTTACCTTTGTCCATGTTGTTGTGCTGGCCCACCCTTCCCATTACTCAACACTGCCTTTGTCCTTCAAGATCCACTAAGAAAAAGCAACTTCTGAGCTGTTTTTGCCCCTGCTCCTCTTCAAAGCCCAATCTGTTTTACACAGATTGGCCATAATTCCCTTGCGTATAACCTGTGCCACATATTCATTCAATACAGTGATATATGTCTTATAGTTTTACCAAGTAAATGATAGAAACAGTAAAGAAAGCATTGGGTCACTTTCTGTAGCATCAGATGATAAAGCATTGTATATTCCTAAGCTAAAGTGCCAATATGTGGCAGCAAATACAAATGAGAAGCATGTGGTTCCAACTATCTCTTAGGCTATCTTGTATATATCAGTCTGTCATCATTTCTCAGTGTTCTTTATTTTTATATGATGGAGGTGGGTCTTGTATCTTATCTGTTGCTTTCATTGGTTAACTAATAAAGAAAACTGCTTGGCCTGATAGGACAGAAAATTAGGTAGGCGGAGTAGACAGAACAGAATGCTGGGAGAAAGAAGCCGAGTCAGGCAGTCGCCATGATTCTCCCTCTCCAGACAGACGCAGGTTAAGATTTTTCCTGGTAAGCCAGCTCGTGGTGCTACACAGAATTTTAGAAATGGGCTAGATCAATATATAAGAGCTAGCCAATAAGGGGCTAGAACTAATGGGCCAGGCAGTGTTTAAAAGAATAGTTTCCATGTAATTATTTCTGGTAAAACTAGCCGGGTGGTGGGACGCAGCCCCGCCAGTCATATTACAATATTTATGTATGTATGTATTTATATGCTATTTTCCAAATCATGAATCAAACCACTTGAAATTAAACAAAATCAATATTCTCAGAGGGCACCCCAATTTTCCCATTCCCTGACCTGCCCATAGCTCACTTTGATCATGAGTCTTCTCATATTTCTGTGAACTCTAGATAAAATGACTTGAGAAGATAATTTTATACTCTCTTCAATCCAGTGGACAAAAGAGATAGAAAGTATTTGTGAGAATTTTGCTTCGTCTGGTATCCAGTACACTGATACTGCCTGACATAAATTGTGAAAATTGATAGAATTTAGCGTTATGACTTCCATTGTTTTTATTTCCTATGAGGTCATCTGTCTCCCCCAAGTTCAGCCGCTCAGTAAATCACCTACCAAGTACTTCACACATCTTAAATGTCTACTTTGTTGCCGCCATCCGCAGGATTACGCAGTGAGATTTCAGCTAATAAATCAGAAGGTCAACCCACCAGAATGGGTTTTGATGGAGGTAGACCCAGATGCAAGGCACTGGGGGTACCACCTCTTGAATAACAGCCATTCTCACAGTAAATCACATGTGAAATCATAGCACTCTCTTGCTCTAGCGGGACCTGTCTCCAAAAGAATCAGCAATGTATTAAATATTGGACACATTTTTTCCTATGTACTGGTATATTGGGTGACTCTCTCCACACTGTGGGACTCCGGTGAGAAAATTTATCACACAGTCGAAAAACAACCTTTGTTCCCACAGCTTCATTCCCTGAGATAAACTGAGAAGTCAGTCCCCTGCAATTATCTTTTCTTGGCAGGATATTTGGTCAAGAGAGGAGTCTTTCAGATAGATCACATTTGGGACCTTTAAAGGTAGGGCTATGGCACATCTGAGATTTTTGATTCATAGTCCTTCCTGATAAGGAGCTTGGGCATCCCAAATTCACCTGCAGCCAACTTGGGAAAGTGCTAACCTCAGCTGAACCAGGCTCTAAAAGCTAAAAATGCTATTAATTCCATACTCCAACTCTCACCTCAGCTTATGGATAGAAGATTTTCATGTAGGAAATTTCCTGTGTCTGTCCTAACCCTGAGAGACAACAGGAAAAAGCCATTGTTTTTTTAGCCAGCTCCAGAGAGAAGCCATCCTTATCACACAGACAGCATAGGACAGGCACCACCATTTGGCATGTGCAAGTGAAATTGTCAGGCTCCGGATTTTGTACTCTATAATCATAAATTCTCCTTGTTCTAACTGCTTGGGGTGATAGATGTAATTCATGAAAATGCTAACATGTACCAGACTCCACATATTCTTCTGCAGTTACCCTGGTTACCATAGCAACCCTGCCAGCAGAGTGCCTAATCACTGCATCCCTCCCCTCTTTCTTTCACATGTATTGATCACAAGCCTTTAGTTTAATCAATCAATACCTAGGAAGGCAGTATCATGCATGGATTTCCCCTTCTCTCTTCTTAGAACTTAAAACCTCCTAAATCAACTTTTTTTTGCCTCTGGCTGCCTGGGCATCTTTCTAGCCATGTATCTCTGAGGGGCTCTGAGGGGCTATAAAGAAAGCAGACAGCTTCTCTTGGGCCAGTTCTTATCTGTTTTATGACCCTGAGAAATTCGAGCCTTGTAACCTTGCTATTACCACAGGATTGTTCTCTCTCTCTCTCTCTCTCTCTCTCTCTCTCTCTCTCTCTCTCTCTCTCTGTGTGTGTGTGAATGTGTGTGTGCATGTGTGCGTGTGTGTGTGTGTGTGTGTGTGTGTGTGTGTGTGTAAACTGAAAACTTTACAGCACAGCAGAACAGTAAAGAAATTGGCACAAAAAAGTACGAAGTGAGAGATTGATTTTTTTTTTTTCTCTTCAGATCCCAAGTCTTCCGCTAGCTATAGATTCCTCTCTGAACCTTGAGGGAACCTTGGGGCTGGTCCGTTCTCATTATTTTGTCTTTTCAGATAAACGTTATTCAACAATTGTGTTGTATTTATTGCAGTTTTTTCCTTGTTTAAATATACTTTAAGGTTATGTCCTGAGTGTCTCGTGATGCCTGCAAAGATGTCTTACAGAATGCATTCCTTCGGACTTTATTTGATGTATACCTTTTTTCATTCCCACACTAAAAGTATTAAACTACTCCATAATTCTTACACCAATAAGCTCAGAAGTTTTAAATATTGTAATATTCTGTCCATTTTAAAAGTGTTTTGTTACTGTGTTTTAAAAAGAAAATGTGCTTTCAAATGATAAAGTCAAGCTAGCTTTAATAATATATTAAATTCTAGCCAGCTACATAGATTAATTCTAAAGAGCCTTTTCCCCATGACCAGCAATTTTTTTAAATATTTGATTATGGTACTAAACATGTGAGGTGCAGGGCCTGCTTTCCCAAGTGCCACAGTTGGCTAGGGGCAGGACCAACTCTATGTAGCCCAATCCTCTGCTTTTGATGGCAGCAGGAGCACAAATCTCACCACAGACTGAAGATGCTGCAGGGCCAAGGACCAGACATGACCCCAGGCAGCAGCAGTCCAGGCCTGGGCCGCACCGAGGCCCCAGATGGCAAGGCTGGCGGCCTAGATCTGTATGACCCAACAGAGGCTCGGCCCTTGGACACTAAGATGCACTGGGTGGCAGCCTAGACCCCTGACATCCATATGGCTCTTGGTAGCAATACAGATCAGGGACATCCACACAGACCTCAACCGCTCTTGAACCATGGACCCACGCATTGTCCTTGGCAGCAGCGCCAGCCGGATGTCACCTTATTGGTTGGCAGGGTCACTAGCACCGCCTTTGTTAGCTTACCCAAGCCAACAGGCAACAAGGAGCAGGACCGGTCCTCCTGCCCTCAGGTCAGCTTCTCCACACTCTCTCTACCAAGACCTACTCTACTGTCTTGCCCAGACAATGTACAAGACCCGCTCTGCCGATTGTTACAGTTGGTAAGGGATAAGACAAGCTCTTCCGTCCTCGTGCCCCCGAGGCTCTCCCACCTGTGTCTGTCCTCTGAGCATTGCTGATTCCACCCCCGACCTTTGTCACTTGCCTCCCCCTGCCACCCATTGGCAGTGGCAGCGGGTGGTGGTGGAGCTGTCCCTGCCCTTCAGCAGCTGTAACACAGCCAAGAGTGGTCCCTGTACTTTGACTGGTGTACACACTAAAGCTGATACTGCTGGCAGTCTTGTGGATGCGAGAGGCAGAGAGTGGTACCTGCCCACTGCCTCCTGTACCTTGTGCTGTCATGGATGAGAGAAATATGCCTTCCCATTATGCTTGCTGGCTGAAAAAGTTTCTCACCTTAATTCATTATTTTCTTTCATATTTTTCACACCAAGAGCCTGACTTTGTCATGTTTCATAGGTGAAAGAGTCCATGATGACTGGATTCAGCTATTAATTTAGAAAAATATTTGCATTTTCATATATTAATTTCCTTATGTGATGATAAGTTGTTACTGTTATTAGTTTTATTTCATGCTCACTCTAATATTTCCTTTGCTCCATTAATTCCTAAAAGTTATTTTTATGACACTATTACCGTGGACAAAAATAATTTTTCTATTGTGCATTTTGTATGCTAGAACTATAAGAATTAAAGATGACATATGCATAAATAGTGCATGAATCAAGAATGAAAATATTCTGAGTATACTTTGCAGTTATATAGTATTACATTTTTATTATTCATTCAACGAACAGATGGTGATTTGGCAAAAATGCCAAGAAAATTTATGTTTCTCTGTAAATATGTTTCCCTACCTTTGTAACAAATGTGCAGAAAAGAGTATCAGTAACTGCCAGGAGCTGATGTCTTGTGCTGTCACCTGGGTACCCTGTCCCTTTATCCCATTAAGAGTCAAGCCCCGCCCACTCCCAACCCCCTTTTGCAAAGGCAAGTGGATCTCTAGCCTCCTCCAGCCTGTGTACTCTCTCTCTCTCTCTGTTCATCCTACTTCTGAGGAGGTAACTTGAGTGGCTATTTTGATATGAAAAAGAAAGAAAATCAGCGGACTGACATGCCCTGTGTTCTACAGACTGTCTATGGCTCGGGGCAAGCGTTGCAATTTCTCAACTTGACATAAGCTAGCATCACTTGGGAAGAAAAAAATCTTAATTGAGACAATGCCTTCATAGGATAGGTATGTAGGCAAGTCCATAGGACCTTGTCTTGGCTAATGATTGATCTGGGAGGACTCAGCCTTCGGTGAGTGACTGGCTAGTATAAAAAAAAACAAGTTTGAGCAAGCCAAGTGGAGCAAGGCCATAAGAAACCCCTCACCACGTCCTCCGCATCAGCTCAGCCTCCAGGTTCCTGCCCAGCTTGAGTTCCTGTTCTGACTCCCTTTAAAATGGAATGCGAGGAGCTAGTGTAAATGAGAGAAACTCTTTCCTCCGCAGGTTGCTTTAGGTCATGGTGTTATATCACAGTAATAAAATCTCTAACTAAATAGATCCATAATACCATTTGGGGGAAAGGATGATGTTTATAAATTTTTAAACTGAATCTTTGTAAAATCAGGAACAAATTACAGTGAACGAAGCCAGAAGTTATTAAATTGTGCTGTGAGTTTGGGACTCTTTTAAACACCATTCATTTGCTAGCTTTGCTTCCTTTTGTTCATTCAAGCTAATTAGAGAGAGCTTTATTTGCATTTTTTTCAGTTTTTTTTTATTGAGAAAAGGAAAAAAAAAAAACAAGTTTCCACCTCCTCCCAGCCTCCCATTTCCCTCCCCCTCCTCCCACCCTTCTTCCCCTCCCCGCACTCCTCTCCCCCTCCCTCTCCAGTATTTGTATTTTTAATAAATTATCAATAAAGAAATGCCACTCTCCCTCCTATTTTGCTTTTGGTTATCTAGCATCCGAGATAAAGGTAAAGAAATCTACTGCTCTGAAGAAACCTGTGTGCCCAGAACACAGACTCAGATTTGAACCTTTGGTGTCATGCAGATGAACTTCTAGGAGCATTCCCGACATCCAGGCAAGAACTGGTATTTCTGTGGGTGGAAGCTATTAGCATTTTTAATAAATGGAAATCAATGTGTGTTTCTGGATTTCTTATACGAACCCATACCACTTATACAGGCTGGATTTAAAAATAATTCAAGAAAATATCAAACATCCTTAGTGATATAGTCAAATTAAAAATGTTGATCTCAGATAATAATCAAATTAGTGAAACAGACACTGAAAATAAAATGCTGATAATACTCAGGCTAAATTCGTCCTTGGTACACATTGAGGCATGTTTTAGTATAAGTTTATTCAACTATGGAATTTTCATTAACTTTACTCTTCATCAATCACTAGCCAGAGTTTACTAAGACTGTCTTCATTGATGTCTTCATACCTTTGAGGGCAGTATTACAGACAGACTTCTCTGTAAGTCGGTGCAGACATAATGGAAGGTACTCGTTGCTTCTATTAAATGATAAACCTAACTACCAAAAGACCTTGGTTTTCACTATTGGGAGCTAGAAGGATCTCATCCGTTCAAAGGAATTCACAAAATGAGAACAACTGATGTGGCAGAAGCGTGCATTTAATTCCTTGCTTTGCAGAGATACATAACCAGAGTTGTGTGCGTGGCTTGTCCTTTGGGAAGGCCCAAACTATTTATTTTTGAGTAAGAAATAACAATGGAGCAAAAGAGTCACAATTAAGAAAAAAAATCTTTTGAGACACAAGAGGACCTGTGTGCCCTGGACCAAGACACATGCAAGTAATACAAAGCATTCTAAATACAGTGTGAGAGGAACAGTCAACAGGCCCGGGAACGATGTTCTGTCTCTCAGAAATGGGATGTTTAACTGTTCTGTGTTTACAAATGGCATTGATGAAATAACCTTTATTTTTTAGAAAATTTTATAGAGATCATTTTAGCACCATCATTAAAAGAAAAGTAATACTATTTCAGCCCTGCCTATCTCCAGTCTTGGAATAACAACAGAAGCACAGCACCTTTCAAGATCTAAAGTATAAACAAGAACAGAAGTCTATCCCAGCTTCTAGAGATGAGGTAGCTCATGCTAAGAAATGTTGGGTCATATTTTCTTATGAATGTTCTAATTCCAATCCTCACATTATTATTATTTGAGTGATCGTCACAACTCTGGGTTTCTAGATCTGTCCTTTGTGATAGGCTTCAGAGGAAAAAAAATGAGATTGTACCTATGGGGGAGTCTCCCTGTGGGGGTGTGTTTAGAGAATCATGTAGGTAATTGCTTCTTGGCAATTTTGCACTCAGTATCTTCTTACATGAGAAAACGCAAATATAGCTTCTACTAGTATTGAAAAAAAGGAAAAAAATAGGAAAATGTTACTCTTAAATTTGAATGAAAAAATCAAAATGCATCAGTTTTGCAAAAATAAACTGGAAAACTGAAGCGATCATGAGTTTTTCTTTCCTCCTGAAATTCAACGACTGTGTGTTGTTTCAAGATTTCATTTAAGAAATGGAAATGTGAGATATTATATTCCTCTTGAAGAATTTCTACAATGGCATTACAATCTCACGACACTCGTGAGAGCTTCAGCCACGAAGTAAAATACTTTGCGTTCGTTTCTCGTTGAGAATCTGGGAATAAGGGGACACGGAAGGGCACTGCTCTCTATTTTCCAGACTGCAGCCAAGCAAAGTCAACATGTGTTGAGGTTTTCACCCCGCTCTATAAGCTACCTGCTACAAAGAAGAGTTTCCTCATAAATACTAAGCAATTTATTCATTACCGTGAAATGAATTGATGAAAACGTATTTATTTCTTAATCGGTTTACTCTTTTGGCAAAGGTGGTCACTGTAATCGGTCATCTTCAATCTAAACTGCCGCATGGAAAAGTATTTTTAAGTCAATTAAACTTGGAGGACTGTAAGTAAAATAAATATTCCGAAGGATAAGGAGGCCAGGCACTTCAGACCGTATGTACAAAGCTGACGCAGGATCAGCCGTTACTTCAAGAGTCTCAGGATCAACCTCAAACAGGCAAAAATTCTTGTGAAAGGCGGTGGTCACGGGTGGCAGTTCTTATTACCGTAGGTATGGTCATCGATGGCTGTGCTCGTTGTCAATGTATATGGGCTTCTGTCACATGAAACAAACCGGCCCGATCTCGATGCCAAATTCCTGGTCTGAGCTGCCAATATCCACAGGAGCAAGGTCAATAATGGGCAAGCGGGCCACGTTCTGCGTTCTGTATTCAAAGACGGTCTTGCCCACGTTGCCGCTCCGCTTCTGGAATTCAACAGGACAACAGGTGAGTGGCACGCACAAGTTTTCTAAGAATTCGGCGCAGCAACACCGTCCCACGGCGGCTTTTTGTATTATAACAGCAGTGACGTAAACAGCTCAAGTTAAGTGTGCCACTACTGTCCGTGGCAGAAAGGAGACACGCAAATCAGTATTCCTCTATTGCAGACTCACAAAAGTTCCTGACTGGGGGTTTAAGCTTAACTCACAAAAGTTTAAGACAGATTCAGTAACTTTACTTGCTGAAAATAGAAAGGGAGTTACAAGAGAGTGTGTTTCCAAAGGCACTTACGGAACAGGTGTCTTGAAGAACTGTGTATCTGAATCTAATGTTTCCTTCTCCTTTGATTTCCAAGTCATTTGACCCTTTGAGCACGACAGCTTTCTTGAGGTTTTTGGCTTGGTCATCCATGTATCCCACGGTGTTCCTGCAGACGTAAGTGATGTTCTGGGAGGCTTCTTTGGATAAGAGGCGCAGGAAGGTCATCTGAGTGATGGCTGAATTAGGTGATTGGTAATCTCCGTACGTGAACTAGAGAAACAGAAGGAGTCGATGTGACCGAGCATAGCCAGGGACTCATAATGCCACCCAAAGAGATGGCAGATTGATGACAGATGCACAGACAGATAGAGGACTAACTGACCATAGACAAATCGAATTTGAAAAAAATATTACTTTGTTTTCATATAATAAGATATTATACCTATCCAAAGGAAAATATCTATGCATAGTCATAAATACCTGTGTCCTTATGACCTCAAAGAAGAGGTAAAAAAAGACTTTAATTTCCCTGAGAAAAATTAAATATTTTAAACTCTGCTTTAATTTTATACATATTATATGCATTATACTTAATAAATACAACTCAGCTTTTTCACCAATCAGAATAAAATAGGAATTAAGTGTAAGTATAAATCTATTTTACTGAACAGTTACATACTTACAGAAATATTATTTTCTGTAAAACAAATATCCAATACTCATTTCCAGTTAGCTTTTTCTTTCTCATCCACAGCTTTGAGTTCTGCTTCCAGTGGCATCATTTTGATTTCTGGCATACCATTTTGGTTACACCACATTTTAGCTATTTATATTTAAATTTTTATTTTCACTATCCAGAATTACACCTCTTCCATACCATACTAACTGGGACAAGGTAAGCTGGGATGGAACGCTGATTTTGTAATAGAAAACACCACGCAAGACCTGATAAACTCTGAACACTAGACCGAAATAGAAGCATAAGGTAGATGAAAACACAGAGAAACCACCACCTAATTAGAAAAATTAGTAAGCGTATGGGATAGTTCACAGTTTCAAGGGATTCCTAGAATGTATCCAGCATGCATCAGCTCTTATCTTTCTAGACACCACACTAAGCCCTAGCATTCACAGAGACAGTGAGCTCAGCCTTACCACCTGCTCTTTAAAGTAGCGATAAGGTTTTAAAAGATTTAATAAGTTCCAGCTACAACCCAGGTGTCCTGGGCTGAGACAAGACCCCTCCTGATGGAGGTGGGTCTTGTATCTATCTGTTGCTTTCATTGGTTAATTAATAAAGAAAACTGCTTCGCCCTGATAGGACAGAAAATTAGGTAGGTGGAGTAGACAGAACAGAATGCTGGGAGAAAGAAGCTGAGTCAGGCAGTCACCATGATTTTCCTCTCCAAGGCAGACACAGGTTAGAATCTCCCTGGTAAGCCACCAGCTCGTGGTGCTACACAGATTAGAAATGGGTTAATCTAGATGTGAGAGCTAGCCAGTAAGAGGCTAGAGCCAAAGGGCCAAGCAGTGTTTAAAAGAATACAGTTTCCATGTAATTATTTCGGGTATAAAGCTAGCCGGGTGGTGGGACACAGCCCGCTGTGCACAAGCTGGGTGGCAGGACACAACCCTACCGCTCCTATCACAACACCCTCCGACTCTACTACATACCCAGTGATGTATTTAAAGGAACTAATACTAAACATTATTTATTCTTTCTTATTTATTCATTTTACTAAAAGGAAAAACTATAATTCTAAATTCATATTAATTAATCTTGATAAAACTTATTTAGAAAAAGATTTTGCATTATAGTGAGAACTATCATTTCAAAGTAAACATAGTTAAAATAAACCTGGTCAAAAATACAGCAAAGTTTTAATAAATGTAGAAACATAATAAATAAGAAAAAAGCAAAATATATAATTCGGAGTGAACATAAATTCACCTGAGATCCTCTGTTCATGTCGAGACCATACCACACTGGCTTATTGTCGGGAGACTTGCTGGCCCACCAGGTTTTAAGTGGAACACTGGCTGGGTTTGCAGAAATACATGTCTCTCCTGTTTCCATATTGCAGTAAACTTTGATTGCATCTTCAGCCGAACCCTGGTTGGGGTCAATCCAATATTCACCTATTTTTTAAAGATAGAAATAGTTGCTAAATGAAGATGATCTCAAATATGATGAGCCTCTAAAACTGTCACTAGAGATTTGACCAGTTATTCAAAATGAAATTGTTAGGGGAACGGGGAGAAGGTTCAAGAGGTAAGGTGTTTGCCATGAAAGCCTGAGGCCTTGAGCTGGAATCCAAAATCCCCAAATCTGTACAAACTAGGTGGGGACGGTGGCCCACTTGCCACCCGAGCATGTAGAGAGACAGAAACAGAAATCCTGGCATAAGCAGACAAGCTAGACTATCTAAGACAATGAGATGTGGACTCAGTTGAAAAACAAGTCTTAACATTTAAGATGTACAGTAATTGAAGAAGATAGCTAATGTCAACTTTCTCCATGTATATGCACTCACACATATTTGAACACACCAACACACACATGTACAGCCGCTCACATATACATAAAGGGAGGAATGCAACTGATAAACACTGGGAGCCTTCCCCATGCTAACTGCTTTTTAAGACACTTTTCCAGATTGTGTATTCCAAACTCAAGACATTCAATCGATTTGTATAATAAGATGTACCAATCACATACATACACAGACAAATATAGCTACTCACATGTATTTATTTAGGTCCATAAAATGTGTATGCTATGCTACATAAATTATAAAATTAAATTTTGAATAAAATGAAAAGGGAGATGCAAATTGTACAATTAATAAAAAGTGTATATTTTTTAGAGGGAACATTTTTTTAGTTTGCCCCCTTGACATCATTTAAAAGTTAACTGAAATTCTGGTGTTTTACAACTCATTCTTACAGTTTTAGATACCCCTTTTCTAGGTCTAATTAGATCATTTAAAATTATTGGAGCAGGAAAACTTAGAACAGTGTTATACAACTAAGGAAGATATACTTCTTCATTCCAAACTGCCTTAAAAGCTCAATATACATTATTCTACCAAGAAGGATCTCAAAAGAGTGACTGGCAGGACATTAAAGTGCAATAAATAGATTCCATATGCAAATAATTTAGGGAAACATGTACTCTACTGATCTCTGAATGGTTTACCTAAATACTATTCTGAATGATCTTGTAGGTGAAAAACCATCTTTAATTATGCACGAGCAAGTATTTTCTGAAGGTACGTATGTGTATTGGGACCACTTACTCAAAATTGGGTTTTTGATAGACTACTACCTATATTGTATATGCTATCCATCATCTTTATAATTTTTCATGTAGTTGTCTCTACCACAAAACTATAAGCTCTATGGCATGTTAAGAGTTGTATCTTTGCCGGGC
>NW_004949106.1:9324145-9331413 GCF_000317375.1 Microtus ochrogaster | reverse complement strand
GTTTTATCTTTGTGTCTACCATTAGTTACAAAGTTGCAAAATTCTTTCCTGCTGCAGTGGAGACTAACTCAACCCCAACCATATGCTTCACTGATCCAGACTCCTGGGTGCTCACCGCTCTGCTTGGTGGAATGGCAAAGCTTTAAGTCATCACAAGTCCGGGCTGGGTGCTTCTTGGAACCATCAGGGCTACGCATGGTTTCAATCTGACTACTGAGAGATTTCAGGGTAGCGTGGACCCCAGGGTCGGTTTTGTTTGTGTCATCGGGAGCCGCCTGGTCTTCGGTGAACTCAGGAAGTGGATCTGGCATATTCTCATCGTAGTGGCCCATGATATCACCAAGAGCAGCCGTGAGATGGCCGGGGGGACCCGGAGGACCAGGGGGCCCAGGTTCACCAGGAGGACCCTAATGAAGGAGCAATTGGGAAGACATTTAGAGGCTTTTTGGTTTTGTTTTACTAAACTGCTACTATGCAGTGCGCTGGTTGCTACAGCTTGGCACACTAACTTGTCGATACTGAAGAAGGGTGACTCATGCTTTTTAAACAGGCAGGTCTAGCCCACCAAGCAATAGCATTGCAAGAACGGGGAGTGACCCTGAGCTGTTTTCCAGGAAAAAGTAATCTACAAATCAGGCTCTGAGATAAACAAAGCTTAAAGCCAAACTTTTCGCTTTGATGTCGTCTTTGATGATCTTATGTATCTCATGTGAAGCACGTTCAGAGTTACATTCTTTTGGAAATAATTTGAGGCAAAATACAACTGGAATTCTTCATAAGCAGCTGTGTGCAGGAGGCAAAAGTGCTGCTGGGGTGTGGGATCTTGTTTTATAAGTCTCCGTGTAAATACCAGGGTCATAGCCACAAGACCTCCAACAGGGAGTGTCTGGTCTTCCCAAAGCAAGAAGAAAGACTTGAAGTCTTTTCGTATGCATGCGAATGGTGGTGAATATAAAATTCTCTGTACTGAACAAAGTTGAGGAGAGGTTCCTATTCGCCTTTTCATTTTTCAGGAACAATTGAAGGAATGTGAAGTCTCAGATAAGCCCAAAAAAAGTGGCAAAGATTGCAAGTTGAGTGCTTTCAATTACTACGGCTGAATTTTCAGAAGAACTGAGTCTTGAACAAGCCATGTAACTAAAAAGATGTGGAGCCCGCATCTCAGGCAGAGAGAACACCCTGGGTGTCAGAGACCGGCTCCAGGAAAGGCATTTTAACCTCTAGGCAAATGCTTTCTATTCTCAAAACACTGAGAATAGGGAGACAGACAGATGATAGTAAAACAACAGATTTCCTGGGAGGTCATCATGACTCCACACATCCTGTTACACTAATCTGAGGGAAAGAGCCTCATCTCACTAAAACCTGTGAGCCATAAAAGAAGTAGATTAAGAGCCACACAAACCAAATTTTATAGCTGTTTCCTTCTCATGAAAAAAGAAATGGGGAACTTTCTTGTCTATGATGAAAATAAACTTACAACCCTACATAAAAATAATACATATTTGAATTGAGGGCACTGTCACTTTTTAACGATAAACAAGTAGGGTCAGATAAAAAAGATCAGAGAAACATTAGACAGAAACTTAAACGTACACATTACATACATGTATAGATTGATGATGTATGTCTAAAGACAGAGAAGCTAGGGACTAACTAACATGTCTATTATTTGATATCATCTTATACTAAATACCCCTAGATTGGGAATTGGAAACTTCAAGTTGAAATCTTAAATGTCATTTCCAGTAAAGAAAACTTTCAAACGCATATGCTCATCTTGCTCCAGGCTCCCGTTGTCTTTACTTCCCTGCCACGATGGGCTGTACCATGAACTACGAGGGAAAATGAAGCCTTTCTTAACGGGAAAGCAAACTAAGACAACCGCAATTTCAAAAAGTACATTAATTGCACAACTTTGATAAGAATGCAATCATAGCTGGATATTTGACCTCAGTGTAATAGCAATCCAAGGACTTGGTATCTTGAACTCTCATTTTGTATATTCTAAATATTGTATATTTAAAGACTTGGAAGAACTTCTTAAGTAGGTAACCTTCTGTGGTTACTTCTAAGCTTATTTTAGGAGTTATCTTAAGACTCTTGTTGGCAAAGTTAAGCATCTTCGTATCAGTATCTTCCATGCAAAGTCTTGCGAGCTTACCTCTGGTCCTGCTTCTCCTACACTTCCCCGCACACCAGGAGGTCCAATGGGTCCAAGTGGCCCAGGGTTTCCTTCTTTGCCTGAAGGACCTACTGGTCCAGGAGGACCCTGTCAGAACACAAAAACTACAGTTTAGAGGAAAGGCTTTGCAATGTCTCTCTAATAAAAGAACTGTTATAGAGATTGAGTAATTGCTGTGATTGCTCAAATTCCAGCCCTAATAACTAATAAATGGCCTCTCAGCATTTTGTTACATTTACAATTTCATTGTGTGTTAACTGTCCATCACTAATTCTGGGTAAAGGACCAAGGTAAGTTAAAAACTCTAACCGACTGTGGTGATGGTTTGAAAGAAAATGGCACCCAAAGGGAGTGGCACCATTAGGACGTGTGGCCTTGTTGGAGTAGGTGTAGTCATGTTAAAGGAAGTGTGTGGCAGGCTTTGAGGCTTTTGTATGCTCAAGATACCACCCATTGTCTCAGATGACTTTCTATTGCCTAAAAGATGTAGAACTTTCAGCTACTTCTCAGCACCATGTCTGGCTGCATCCCACCATGTCTGACCATGATGATCATAGACTGAACCTCGCAACTAACTGTAAGCGAGCCAGACAAACTGAATGTTGCCATGACTATGGTATCTCTTCACAGCAATAGAAATCCTAACATACATGCTAATCACCAACTTTCACTGGTAGCAACTATTTCATCAAATTGTTAATAAACTTGGTTGGAATTCCAGGCACTTTACAAGTGAATTACGTAAATTGAGTGTTTGCTGTGGTTGAACATCAGTCCTTACATCACATAACCTCATCATAGCCTAACGCTCTTCTTAATATTGTTCTCAATTTATGTATATTTATGTTGTATTTAAATACAGCATTTTTTGCTAATTCCTCCTTCTAATTTTTTTCTATTTCCCTAAGTATCTGTGTGAACTGCCTTAGGACCCCAATGACTTAGAAGAAGCAGCACTTAAATGAATTTTAGAATTCCTAAAATCTTGAAGTTTTGATTCCCTTTTATGATTTGTTTTCAAACTATTTTTGTATGAACTTCTAGGCCTTTATCACAATTAAAGAATGGAATATGTCTATCTTCAAAATCTATCCACTTCATGAATAGGTTTCATCATCTATAAAAATCCATGTTCAAAGGAAATTTAACCCCCAATAAGAAATTTAATAGGAAAACATATAAAAACTTGGGTAAGAGATTTTACCATGGGCTCACAGTACATCACATAGTATGCCATATTCTAGGATATTTCTATTTTAAGTTATGTACTAAGTTTGTCCCATACATTTTCTGCCAGCTTCAGAGAACATGAATCAATATTTAGTATCAAGGATAGTGTACTCAGAGAACAGTGTTATTGTCACTAAAGTCTTTACTATGCACAACGGAAACTTAAGAGTTTCTGTTACTTACTCTTGGGCCAAAAGGACCAGGGATCCCAGGACTTCCTTGCTCACCATTTGGACCCTACACAGGAAGAATATTGACAGCGTTGCTGAAACATTTAAATCATGCATTGTCCTGTGTTTTATCTTTCAAATTATGCTGTTAGTAACTTTAGCACTAGAAAAGAAGCCATTGACTTCCTTAACATCCAACTAATACCAAAGGCAACTGTACAGGTAAAGAGGCATATTGTTTATTGCTTTATTTCTTCCCCACAATATTATAGCTTATGTATGGATATCTATATAAGGTAACTATATAATTATCCATCAAGTTAATTTTAAATTAAAATAATTTACAAAAGCATCCATCTGTTTCATGGAGGAATGGGTGGGCCTGTGAATACACCAGTATATTCTCACATGCAGGAAAGTACAATGCTTAATTTACTTACAGGAGGGCCAGGAAGACCCTGAAGGCCAGTGAAGCCTCTGTGGCCTTTCTGACCTCGGTCACCTCTGTCTCCATTGTCACCCTTGTCACCTCGAGGTCCTTGGGGTCCCTATAAATAGTCAGTCATTAATATTACTTCTGAAGACTACAATTTCCTGTGATTTTGCTCTTCATCATTGCATTCACTGTAATTTTTTAAATAGCTCCTCTGAAATTAAAATTTAATAATAACTTTTACTTTCTACGTTTCCTCTAGGAAAGCTAAATTCATATATGCAAATAAAATAATGGGCTAGGACTGCTGGAAATATTTTAAGAAACAAACAAGAGCTCAGCAGGTGTATATGTATTTCAGAATAACCAGCAACCCCCTGATTGCACTTAGGTCCCACTCAGTAGGAAGTGATTCATGCCTGGTACTGGAAACTTAGCAAACTGCCCATGGCTAGTGAGATCATGGACCCTAGAGGAGAACCTTACACTGTTCTGTTCTTAACCTAACTCCCACCTGCGTTCTAAATACTTAGTCTTATATCCACAGATAACTGTAGCTCTAGTCTCTCATCAGAACACTCACAGAAATCCACACTGGTCAGCATGCAGAGAGAAACTGACCATGGGATTCCCCATGAATGATTGACACACCTACAACACAGCCCCTACACATAAGTTTCAAGGAAGATCACAAGCTCCTGGAAGAGGGGGAGAAACTGGCTTCTCCAGAAATAATCCTCTGAGAGGTTAGCTCATCTCAAGAGCTCAGTCCAAATGCGTATATACTCATAAGCAATGCAAAATGGACTCAGCAGGTTGCGTTTATATATACATGTGTGTTTAGTCATTTAAAGAAGTGGTCGTGAAATTGAAAGGAAGTGGAAGGTACTGGAAAAGTTAGAGGAGAGATAGAGGGAGGGCAGAAATAGGGCAAATACAGTACTCATGTAAAAAATTCTCAAAAACATTTTTAAAAGAAACAAAGCCTGGGGCAAATGACACAAATATTATCAGTGAGCTACACTCATTAGATACACACACTTGCACTAGACACACATGCACTCGTGAGAGAGACTATGTCCTTCTCATCATATCTGCAATAGTCTCTTCCCAAATGCAAGTATTCTGATCCTAAAAAAAAAAAAATATGAAGAATTTTATTTGTGATATAAGTCAAATCCAGAGAAATGGTAAAAGCATTCACTAGGTGGATTCTGTCATTTACTTTGGCTGCCGGAACAAAAACACAGTTTCAGGATTCAATGGTTGCCAGTAAACCACAAGCAACATATGGCTACCTACTAAGGGTTAGAAGTGTCACCTTTGGTTTTCTACCAGAAGATGTTACCCTTGGTTTCCTAGCAGAAGAAGTGAAATCCTATCATGTAACTTTAGAGAATGGGGGCAGATGATCAAATCCTTTGGATTTTTGGCTAATGATTTCCCCTTTTGAAGATTTATTTTGTTTGCTTGTTTTTTCTTTGTTTTGTTTTTGTTTAATTTGGATTTCAAAAAAAATCTGGTAGCATAGATAGCTTTTGTAATAAAAATAATACTAAATATTAATGTATGAACATCAGAAACATGATCCATTAGACTGCCCACAATGGATAAAGGTAAACCTGCCTGGAAACTCTATACATTAAGGTATCACCAAATATCCAGCCCAGGCACCTCAGGTGGAAAGCCACAGCCACATGTTGTAAGCGGATCACTTGATTGGTCAGCTTACCTCAACATGCCTTATCAACATAGCTTTTGCCATAAGTCATATGGCAAAACAGTCCCTAAACCAGCATCCCAGTGGCAACTCATCTTTGGGACACACCCCTGCTGTTCAGGACTCTGCTTCCTGTCTCTCCAGCTCTCATCTATGACCTATGGGTAAATTCTTTCTAAAAACTCACCATCCGTGGTGTGCAGGAAATCTCATGGACCAGGAAGCCCCTGGCTGGGAAAGATGTGTCAGCTTTGGTTCCCCAGAACCTCATCTCTCCCAGCCCCACTGAGCTATTTATTGTACATGTGAAGCAAGAAAGCTTCTGTTGCTCTCGAGGGCCCTTGATCTTGCCCATATCATTTTAAACACAATCCCCTTGTGGTTTTTACTGCAGCTATAAAAGGCCCTGTCATTGTATCATTTCTTTGTAACACAATCTTTCAGAATCTACCTTCTACCTTTCTGAGATACTCCTTACTGTGACCATAGACAACATTACTGCTGCCATCCCACAGAGTTTCTGGCTTCTCTGGGTCAGTAATTATCCAGAGACCTTTCTTTGCCTTGCTATTTATGAATCTTAAATTAGATTTCTTTTTAAGTATATAGTTTATATAAGGAAACATATAAATATATGTTCAGAAAAGATAGGGCTTACAGGCAAACCACGTTTTCCAGCTCGGCCAGGTGGTCCAACAGGGCCTCGAGAACCCTAGAAAAGATTTCATTAAATTTATCATTGCATTTTTTAAAATGTAAATGCAAATATGGGTATAAATATAAGAGTAACATATTAACAGAAGCATAAACATAGATATAAATCTAATGTGTACAATTATAACTAGTTCCTTGATGTCCAGCAAATGTCTCTACATCAGGTAAGAATGCACTAACTCTTGCAACACATTACAGTGATTGTCTTTTTATTAGCTTTACCAAATGAAGTTCACCGTAGTTGACTATGTATTACAGTTCGTATAAATTGCAAACTATTTGGATAATCAAGGTAACTACATTGGGATCATATCCATATTCAAACAGCAATTCATTTTTAAACTTAGCATATATTTTAACGCATAATGGTCTGTTTATCAATATTTAGAGTTCTTAGCTAACAGCATATACAAGATAGGATGTATGTACATCTAGGATAGCATATTAATGTCATATCACTGGCAGTGAGAAATTGATTTTCTTACAGGATCTCCTCTTTGTCCTGCATCTCCAGGTGCACCAACAGGTCCAGGAGTCCCTGGGGCACCCTGAGAGCCTGGCAGACCTGCAGGCCCAGGGTCTCCACGATCACCCTGACAAGAATAGACAGAGCATTTTTCTTTAAACATTGATTGTATAATAACAATATTCTGTATTGCTCATATTATAGACAATATGAAAATATACCATTTCAAACATATCGATTTACTGCTTTACTTAAATATTTTACTTTCATTCACTGATAATCAATACATTAAATTCAAGGGAATAGGATCATGTCTCCTCAGCTTTAGGTCTTATCCACCTTCGACTCTC
>NW_004949106.1:9312345-9323736 GCF_000317375.1 Microtus ochrogaster | reverse complement strand
AAACTTCAGTGGGAAAACATCAAGGAAGCTGCTGCCTACGTTTTCAGCTACATCATGAAATCTCTCAGAAAACTGGTTCTGAGAATTCCTTCTGTCCTTGCCTTTCCCACTTCTGGAAGAAGGGCAAACTCTATGCTAGCTGCAGTCCTGTATGGCATAACATCCTTGAAAGTCACTGCTTCTGGGGGGGGCCACACAAAGATGTCTGAGGATTGCAGATCACGCTTGGAAGAAATCTGAAAGAGTCCTCCCATCTTTCACTTCCATGACCCATGTGGCAAGGCGGCAAATAAGAGCTGATTGTGTGCGCACAGGTGAAATCAATGTGGCATGAGCCTGCAAGGCTGCAGTTAATTGCTGCACAGGTTCTAATTGGTATTAATGATAAAAAACCTATCACCACAGCCAATGAGTCAAAAACTGGAGTCAAACTTTATTTTCTGACAGAAATTCATTCTTACCTAACTTATTAATTTGGCAGCCAGAACAAACATTTGCGTCTAAGTTAAAGAACACGTATACAATACGATGAAGAGAAGATTTTGGGAAGCAAGTCATTTAAAGCACTCATACAACTGGAATTTATAGGGAATTGCCTGTGTATGCATTTAACTTTGGAATTAAAAATGAGACAGCCATTTAAAGTGCACATATGAGTCCAACAAGCTGCAATAGTATGTCAGGGAGTGCACATCAAGACTTTTGAATGTTTTCTGCATTACATGTACACCAGCAAAGGCAAAGACTCTGGATGCTAGAAAAAATTCTGTGGCTACAATAGATAAGGGGAGTCTTAGCCAAAGACGCCTCAAATGTCTCCATCCTGTTAATAGTTCAAGAGCATTCTTGTATCCTTACTCTGCAGAAGAGTTTTAAGCCTGTATGAGCATATAAACACTTGTGCTAAGCATATTTAAGGTATTTGGAAAGAGTTTCAAAAAAGTCAGTGTCACGTGACTCCTTTGTCCTTGGTTGTCAGGTCTGCTTCCTGACAGCTGTGCAACCGCCAAAAGGGACTCAGCTGCGGGTATACCTGGGGAAACTGTCAACTTGACACAGCCTGACTTAAAAACATATGGCATATCTATCACGTAGAAAGCATCATTGCTCTCTTTAGGGTAAAATGTGGATGTCATTCAGCCGTGAAAGTGATACATAAATTCAGAGGATTCATTTACATCTTCAGCTGCAGCCTCCATGTTATACCCAATAAGAAAGCAATTTGGTTCCTGGCTTAGGAAAATATGTGTCATACTTTGTCATGCATTCAAATGTTATTTCATTTAGAAGATTATCCAAAGTTATAGTCTTACTAATAAGTTTACCGTCAGAAAAGTCAAAGTTGCACTGGGACTATGGTCATAAAGAACATTTTAAGTATTGTTTTATTATTATTATTATTACAATAGAATTTCAATGATTTCAGGTTTATGGAGCTCTAATGTTCTAATCAGTAGCATTGAACTCACCCGTTCTCCGACCGCACCATCCCGTCCTGGGGTACCATCATTACCAGCAGGACCCTAAAATGAACAGTGTTTGAGACATTGGTTTGTGAGATTGTTAAGCTCTCATTCCTGCTGACAGGAAACAGACCAACATGTTTTACTCTTCCTTGAACTATAAAACGGCACTCAGTAGGAACCTCCGTAAGAGAAAGAGGGCTACCAATTCCTTTCTATTTCCAATTGCTTGTAAAATTACCATATTCTTATTTACTTTAATTACTCATCTCTACTTCTCAATATTAAAAAAGAAAGGTCCTCAGACACACTTAAATAGATTGCAGTAATAGTTCTGCTATCCTGCATTTTTTAATTTCCACTTTATTTTTCCAAATAATATTTTTAAGGTTTTGAAACCAGCAGATAACTATATTTATATTATATAAGATTCTGTTTGAAAGTATATATTATTATTTCCTTATTTTACCTTGATATTTTTCAGAGCTATGTTTTTATTTTTTTTTTTGATAAAATGAACTTTGAAATCATTGATTAATCTTTTTAGGAGCATGTGATCCTTTGGCAATTCACTCATTAAGTTCCTAAGCAGAGGGTATTCCAGCCTTTCGCTTCTCGAATTGCCTGTCTGCTCTGTATTTCCTCTCAAAAGAGACTAAAGGGACATGACAGCCCTAATGTTACTTTATCACGAAAAAGAAAAATGTCTTCGACTTTCTCTTCTTCCTGAGCTGTAATGGTTTTTCATTAATCCTATCACCGCAAAGCTGGGCAATTTTGATAAATATCCCATTACAGAACGAAATAATACCATGGGAAAGATGAATGGCTGTGTCCTTCCACCTTCAACACAATTTCCCAAGAGCTAAATCAACTGAAATGCTCACTGAAGCTTTTATGAAAGTCAGTCCAAGGACACTGATTTGGTTTCTCTATGATTCAGTCAACTCTCTACGGAGATAGAGTACCTCAAACAGCACGTCAAAAAGCTTTCTTAAGCTCGTAGGTACAATTCATCTCTAAACATCCGCATCCACTTTACCATGGAAGAATCATCCCTACCACATTGAGCTAAAATAGAAGGTATTTTCCTTAGGGTTGTTGCACTCACTTCTGGCCCAGGTTCTCCCACAGGACCATTTGAGCCTGGGGGTCCTACAGGTCCAGGGGGACCTTTATCTCCTGTAGCACCGGTCGGTCCTACTTTTCCGGGTGTGCCCTGAAATTAGATCACAAGCATGAGTCAACCACTGCAGAAAAGTTTTCAGAACACCAGTTCCCATTAGGATTCATTTAGTCAATAGTTCTTTAGTGTCTCCTCCTACAGAAATAACTGCCCAGTATCCTACAGCACCTGCCATTGCTTAAAGACATGGCCACTTCATAGCTCATCACTCCTGACATATCCAAGAGATAAAAAGCATCCTGTACCATCTGATTAGGTATGAATTTTTGTGCTTGAAACATGTGCAGTCAATTATGGCTGCCCTTCTGGAACCCGTATCTCTACAAAGACAAACACATCCTTATCACTCTTGCCTTTTTCTGCCCATTTGTTTACAATGAGCTCCAGTCCTTTAGACTCATCACCGAAGAATTTTACTTTCCAGCTCTTGGCTCAGTTCTGATGTCAGCAAGATAAGCTTTAACTCTCAGTGCTCTGCCCAAAGGTCTTCTAGTTTAACATACCAGGAATCCAACCTCTGCCCACATTCCTTAAGAACACCATTTTCGCCTCAAACACTGCAAACACCCACTGGTAAAATGAGTCATGCCAGAGTTTATAGATCATCAAACTTTCCTCCATATTCCAAAGAATACGAGATCCTGGAGCATCCGCGGGAAACAGGAGATTAAGGTTCACCCACAACCACTTCTAATGTGATTCACCCATTTCTTCTCTTTGATGGTTTACTGCGAGATATGGCTGTTTTGCTAAGGATGTTTATGTTAAAAGATACGACCAGACCTCAAGAAGACCATCCCCCTTTTCCAGCACTGTTTTTATCTTTGAAGAAAGATTTGAGTCACCAAAAATCCCAACACTTGTTATCTACCTCTGTAGCTCCATGGTTAAGCTAATGTTTGTCAAGGATGTTAAGCATTTAAGATCAAAGGTTTTTAAAAGCTAGTAATTCATGTCTGCTTAAGACTGTCTGAGCCAACTCATCAAGTAAAACAAATCAATTCTTTCTGCAAAAGTTTTATCATGTATCAGATGAATATTGACACAGCTACTCACCGCTGGGCCAGGAAGACCAGGCATGCCTCGCTCCCCACGTTGTCCAGGCATCCCTACAATCCCTCTTTGCCCAGTGGTACCAGCCGGACCAGGGGGACCATCTGGACCCTAATGGTGAGAGCAGGCTATAATTACTACTCTACAGAATGAGTCCATATCTGAGTAATTTATATAGTTAACTATGACTTTATAGACATTGATGAGGTATGAGGGAAAAAAACTCATTTCATAAACCATGATTATCAATACTTATGGGTCCTATCATAGCCTCTGATATTATTCAACACATGGAAAGAACTTGACACCTAATGAAAATAAGTGGAGAGAACTATTCAAAAACCGTTTCCTTCTTTTACAAAAAGAAAAAAGATTTAGAAGGATTATATTTCAAAAATGTCAATATTTAGTAGAATGCAAATATTAAACATGATAACATATATTTTATTTTCTTCACAGGGGGGACATTAAATAAAGAGTGGGGTTTTTTGGTTTAGTTTAAGAAAACCATGTCCTTTATCATTTTATATATGTGTGTGTGTGTGTGTGTGTGTGTGTGTGTGTGTGTGTGTAGATATACTTTTATAAGAGAGAATTAGAAATTGAAAATTTCATGTAAATTAATCAGATGAAAGCATTTAGGAATGTTTTCAGAATAATATTTGATAGATTTTATGGCAGTGATTATTGCAAGTTTCTTATTATAAATATTTCAGCTGTAGTTGTAGTGTAACAGATGCCAAACTTACAGGTTGTCCATCTTCTCCTGGGTCTCCTTTGTCTCCTGGGCCACCGGGTGGGCCAGCGGGTCCTCTGTCACCCACTCTCCCATGAGAGCCAGGGTCCCCACGAAGACCAGGAGGTCCCTCCTTCCCAGGTTCCCCTATGGGCCCTGCAGGTCCTGGAGCTCCCTAGAACAACACAAATAGAAGCAATGAGGAGGCCAAAGTGGATGCTAACTAAGAAGAGCTGACCTAGGGGGCTCTACCTCAGCACAGAGGACTGTTTGTTACCTTCTGAGATAATTGGTTACTACGAATACTTGACCAAATTGAAGGAAAACAAGGCACAGCATACCATAGATTAATACCCTGAGAAAAGCCCAGATTTCATTTCCAGATGACCATTTAATCTCTCATTATTAAGAGCTATGGGATTAATTTTAATTTTCAAATATATTTAAGGTTCTGTTCCAACTATAGATTATACTGTTTTATTTTATTTGGGCTGGTCTAAACTGGTCTTATGACAGGATTTACCAAAGAAACTCTCAGGGGCTGGTGCAAGGTGATGCTATCAAGAGCTCCCATGGCTCTTCAGTATGACATGGTTTGATGCCCAGCACCCACGTGATGAGCACAGATGCCTCCAACCCTACTCCCAGATGATTTGACACCGTTTCTGGCCACCACCAGCACCTGCATGCACATGGTACATGAACTCACGCAGGCATACACACACATACACATAAAAGAATGAGCTTTTAAGAAGAAAGTTTCAGAGATACATTATTAGCACAGAACAAAAAAAGTATTTAGTACTCAAACAGAATCGTGGTCAAACATTAGCTTAGAAAGAACGTGCAAATCATCTCTTCCAAGTTCATTGACTGGTAACTTTGGATTTGTTTTGGTGAGATATCACTATGACTGCGAGAAGGCTTAACAAAGAGGAAAACAAATCAGGAAGAGATTCAATAAAAATAATAGTAAAATGCCCCATGTGTGTGGTGCACATACAAGGCCATGGATTAAATGCACTACCAATGATTGAAGTGTAAGTGGACTTACAGTAGGACCGGGAGGCCCAACTCTGCCAGCAGAACCAGGAAATCCTGTAGCACCCTAAGAACAAAGCACAGTACAATCAGTCCAGATAAGAAGCTATTTCTTTACTTGCCTGAAGCCTACATCTCACACAGGAGGCTTAGGGCCTGTTGATTCCTTCTCGTATTTATGACCACGTAGTTTTTTATGCTGCTCGTTCCTCAAATATTTTAGAGAATTTGGATTAACTGATAGGGTCAAACAGTTTTTCTGCTTTGACTTTTATTTTTAACATATAAAAGCCACACCGGTTCTTTTGTGTAATCAATTACACAAGGTATTTTTACTTTGATATATAAATATCAAATATATAATACTTTGATATAAAAACTTCTGCTTCATATGGAGCAGTTGGATTTTTACAACTAACAAAACTGACTTTCACCCAGATTTCCACGTTAAGCTAAGCACCCTTTGCTCTGTAATACAGCTGATACGTAAAGACGATGTGTCACTACATCCTTAGATGACGGTTAGCTATTCTATAACCAGGACACATTCGATATTTTCAACTGGCTGTGCACAATTCCCGGAATAGCAAAGAAACTCACAGGTGGACCCTGGGTTCCGCGGCCGCCTTTCAGTCCAGGGACACCATGAGGACCCTATGTGAAGGAACCAAAAGATCACAAGATGAGGTCAAATGTAGCTACTGTGCTTTGTACATATTGGGTCCCAGTATCAAAATTTCCTTTTTAAAAGTTTTAACTCACATGAGGACCAGGTGATCCTGCTAGCCCTTGGGGTCCAGGAGACCCAGCATCTCCCTTCTGGCCTGGCTCCCCAGGCTCACCCTTGACTCCAGGCTGTCCGTCAGGACCCTAAATGCAATTTTTCAAATGAGTAAATATCTTTAAGAATTATGAACAAGATGTTCATAATAATTCCTATTAACATGGCATTTAGTGTTATAAAACATTACTGTGTAATTAAACATGGTATAAAAGACTCATATCTTCTTTAAAACCTTTTCAAAAAACTTTTAGCATATATTTATTATAGAAAATAATTACATTCACTAAAATATTATAAACATCAACTTTTGTTCCACTTATGAAAATATGCTAAATAATACACAGATTATTTTAAAATTTAAAGATTTTAATATATCTCAAGGCATACAAATATAAGACTTTTAAACTCTTCTACCAAGAAGAGTTTTAACTTGTAAGTTAGAAACATTTGAAAATTTTACCTGGGGTCCAGCAAAACCAACAGCTCCAGTTGGACCATTTTCACCACGAGAACCCTTAAAGGAGACAAGCAATATTGAAGTTTTCGTACATAATATACAGTTTATGTAGCTAACTGTATTTTAAAAAGTCAACTGCATTGCTTGAGGAAGAGCCTGAAGTTAAATCATAAACTGGAGGACACTGAGCAAGATTCTTGACATCAAAGAAACTCAATTACTTAGAGAAAAGCTACGTGTCTAGATTTAATAGATTGTGCAGCTGATAATTTTTTAAGTTTAATGGCAATAAAATTTGAAAACTGGGGAGCTGTAAAAAAACCTAACACAATAAGCATAAAAGTTACAATAAAGGTTAGACAGACAATGATTAATGAAAGATATAGGTAGGTAGATAGATAGATAGATAGATAGATAGATAGATAGATAGATAGATAGATAGATAGATAGATAGATCGACCAAAGAAAAATTCTTTTAGTGTTCAACCTCACACTAAAGAAAATTAAAAGGTTTTCACTTACAGGATTGCCGCGCGAGCCAGGAGGGCCAACTAAACCTCGAGGACCAGGTTCGCCCTAGAAAGCAGATTTTAGATAACTAAGAATCCAGTGTACAACACAATTGAAGAACACGAGGCACAATGTGCAGGTAAACCAGACTCTGGGAAACAGCAACACTTTTGGCCTTGTAATTTTGGAGTGCACAGTGACATCTTTCAGCTTACCTTTTCTCCAGTAGGGCCTGCAGGACCTGGTGGTCCCAAAGGACCTGGAAGACCCTGTAAATTAACAAGACGTAGGTACACTGAGGAAAGACAGGTACAGAAATTTCCACGTTTAAATAAATAAGCAAGCAAGCCAGCTATTATTTTTGTAGCATGGTTGCTTTTGACAAGTCATTATCTACCACAGATGACAGCACCTCTACCTTCTCAAGACTTATGCCATGTAGTCCACACACTGGCAACTAGATTTCTCTACATAAAACCATCTTCAAATTGGATCTAAATTGGCAGCTTTCTTTGACAATGTTTCTTTGATTTTACAACCTGTTTAATTTTGCTAGTATCTATTTTGAAATTTGGGTATAGACTGAAATTTGGATTTTCCTTTGTACTATTCTCTTAAATTTTAAGATAATAACAAAATGTAATTCGATTACTATAAATTCAATTACACTAAATATGCCTCAGTGTTTAAGATGAAAGAGCCATCCACATCAAGGCACAGTGCTTTTGATGTAATTCTGTCCATGGGTAGTGTAGACCAGCCACCACCTGGGATAGGACCTGGAACTTCAGGACACATAATCACAATATTTAAATGGATAGATTGTTTGGATTCTTTAGGAACAAGTGCTCTGTTAATTTTGTGCTTCTTCTTCATAGGTACGTCAATATTTTTGTCCTGAAAGTTATATATGCATACATATATATACATATATATGTGTGTATATATATATATATATGAAAGAATGGAAAGGATAAAATTTACTTCTTATTTGTATATTCTTGAGAAAAGTTTTTGTTTTCTCCAGATCTATAACAGAAAACAAATTCCTTTAATAATTTTCCTAGAACACTTCCTGAAACCTGAGTTAAAAAAAAGAAAAAAAAAACAGCTCATTGCTTATATGCATAGGAAATAAAAGTACCCCGTTTGTATAGGGGAGCTGTTATTAACGTAGAGAAAACATATTATTGTTTTCTTACAGCAAATGCCTCTTTCCTAAAACAATATATTGCAGTTTCTACAAATAAAGCAATCATTCTATTTGCTCTGCTTTATCATACACATTTTATAAGCATGGTAGATATAAAGATAGCTTTGTGTGGTCCACGAATTTATCTATTTATTTGTTATATTGCTCTGATGCAGAAAGTAAAAGAAGTACCCACTGTGAATCCACATCAAGTCTCAAACAGCATCACTGTTACATTCTTGATGATAAATCAGCATGAGTAACGTTACTGTTAAAATTTAAAGCAAATTCATAGGACAATGAAGGACAATGGACGTCTGTAGCCCATTCGAGAAGATAACCTTTCCCTTACCCTTGCGCCGTCATTTCCAGCTGTTCCTTCAGCACCTTTCTCTCCTATGCCACCCTGGAAAAATACAAAATAGCAGCTGTTCACTCAATTGTGCCTCCTGTGCTCCAGATGAAGCTTCATGTCTCCTTCGCAGCTCTCCCAGCTGCAGACTACAACAGCACCTGACTAGGCATATTCTAAATCAATAAAGATGATTAGAAGAAGAAATGACTTATCACTCAGGCTGAGAGAGATAAAAGGCTGCTTAAGAAGTCATTATCATAGAAAGTCTAAATACATACACTGGAAAAGTTAACTAGCAAAAAGCAGGACGTACTCTGTCACCCTTGGGGCCGGGAGTCCCTGCAATTCCTCTTTCTCCTGGCATGCCTTGAAGACCTGGTGGCCCTGTGTCTCCAATGGTCCCAGTTGGACCTGGATTGCCCTAAAAGGAATAAATGATGAGATTGTATTAGTATATTAAGACCAAAACATGTGAAGCTGCTGTTTTAGTCAGTCTAAAATAATTGAATGCTAGCAATTAAATTAAATCTCAATGCTCAGATTTAGGACTTGGGGAAATTGTGTCATTGTGGGATTTCTTGAAAACAATGTAGATTTACATTTTGAGTTTTGGTTTCTCTCTTTTGTTCACCTCAACCCCTCTTCTATATTGTTCTTTTTTTCTAACTTACCTGTTTGTTAATATACTTTTAATTTTTATTTGCAATTAGTATATAAATATTAAATTTCATTGTGGAATTTTGAAGGCAATTTCTCTTTGATGATCCTACTCATACCTTTCCAACCCTCTTCGCATCTCTTGTACTCTACCACTTCCAGTGGCTTCTTTTTTACTTTCATGCCACATACGTGACATGGTACCCTCCCCAAAGTCAACATTAGTGCCCCTCCCCATGGTCCTCATGGTCCTAGTTTCATGACTCACACCCAACCTGTCTCTATAGAGAAACACTAATTCAAATAAAAAGAAAAATAAATTGTCCTTTCAAATAAAATTAATTGACTTGCCCTTGCTTCCTCCCTCCCCCATTGACCATGGCAGATACATTAATAAAGAAGATATCGTGTTTAGGGAAAAGAAACATTACACTCTTTCCTTGGAAAACCTATGAGATTAAGCTGGTTCCCAGAAAACTGCACAATCAAATCGAGATTGGCTTTGCTCCATCATCCTGGACCTTGATAATATTAAAGACCTCTTAGTCATATGATCATGTGAAATTCTACTTCAGTTCCACACGTGAAACTTGGCTACATTATTGTCTACCGACCCCAAGAAAGCACATGAGAGCACACAGGCATGTTCTCTATGCTATACTATATCCAAAGCTACAGATTTGCAAACAGGGCAGTAACTGTAGTCATGGAGTCAAGATGAAGAACATGAGCACATGGTTTGCCTCACTTACTAATAATCTATGATGCTCCATTTCTTTTCTCTTTCATTCATAGATGCTCCCAACAAGTAATTTTTTTCTATTTCTCATCTCTGTTAATTCGCAGATGTTACCAATGAAATGTACAAGCATTGGGAGCTCATGCATGTACAACAGAGCATCCGGTGCCTGGGCTCCTCATCCCCACCATAGAAAGCTCACTTTCTAGTTGCCAGAAAAAGCCCTAAGATGCAACCGCTAAAGATTTGCTGAAGTAAAAATAATTCAATCAAGTTATCTCAATAGACCAAGCGAAGATGCATTCCAGGGACAGCTGGTAAGTTCTAGAATTTTCTGGAAGTGCATAATAGATTGCACTTACCTTTGGACCATCAGGGCCATGTCCCCCAGCCATGCCTTTCTCCCCAGGCAGCCCCGTTATTCCCGGCTCTCCTCTTTCTCCAGGATTCCCTCTTTCTCCCTAGAATGACATCAGAATGTCAGATGACCTTAATATTAACCTAAAACAAATTTTAAAAGTTTCTACAAAATTTGACAGGAGAAATGTTTTTATAATGGAACCACTATAATGGCTCAGGTTTTCTAATTTAGTACGAAGAAATGAACAGGGCCTAAAGACAGTCTTTGCTTACAGGAAAGGTATCAAAAAAAAATACAACAGCTTAATACTTAAAATAAAACACCCTTTAAGATAAAAGACTTCCTTTTATTCTGTAGCCAATGGGAAACAAAATGAATCACACAACAGAAAATGCTTACCCGAGGTCCCAAAGGGCCAACTGCTCCAGGCTCTCCAGGAACACCCTAGACAATTTGAAAAATGGAAGCTCTTGAATTATTGGAAATATTTCTAGATCAAACATCACATGTTCTGCGGTGTACTATCATAATAAATACTAAAGTGTGAAAATATGTATACCTTTACAATTGAGGAAATATATTTTCTGAAAAGATTTGTATTAATCGAAATGTCTGATTTTTGGGCAGTGAGAATGTATAGAATATTCTCTCACAAAAATAGTGTATCAGATTCTTCAGAGATAATGGAACATAGCTATAGCATCTTTTTTATTTATTCATTTTTTGGTTTTTCGAGACAGGGTTTCTCTGTGGTTTTGGAGCCTGTCTTGGAACTAGCTCTTGTAGACCAGGCTGGTCTCGAACTCACAGAGATCCGCCTACCTCTGCCTCCCGAGTGCTGGGATTAAAGGCGTGTG
>NW_004949106.1:9306107-9312080 GCF_000317375.1 Microtus ochrogaster | reverse complement strand
AGAAATAATTTTGGGACCAAAATAGCATCAAAGCTATTTCAAAACTTCTTCCTTTAAGAAGCTTGGGGAACCCCAACAGTGGGAACAGGATGTCTCTGACTCTTGTCTGCTCTTGGGATCCTCTTTCTCCTACTGGGTTGCCTCATCCAGCCGCGGTATGAGGGTTTGTATCTGGTTTTACTGTACATTCGAGGCCTTGCTCAGTGGCTATCCCTGGGAAGGCTGTTCAGAAGAAAGGAAGGATAAGAGGATGGGGGAGATGGGAGGTAGGGAGGACGGACTGGAAGAAGTGGAGGGAGGGGAAGCTGTGGTTGAGATGGATTGAGAGAAGAACAGTAATTTTTAAAAAAAAGATGAAAGCTTTATCAAGTCTGCTTCCAGATTTCTTTTCGGAAGTGTATTGTTCTCTCTACGGCACCCTGGTCCTGAAGCCCAAGTCGGCTGCATCACTTGCTACTTAACAGTCTTTTACCAGTTTTCCTGTACTCTAAAAATGACCAAATGAAGCTCACAGTAGAACTCCCTTCAATCTGGTCCCTGGTTCACACCCCCCAACTTTATCTCCACCACTTCGTCCTGTGCTCACACTTCTGACACTGCATTTTTACGGTGCCTTAAACTGCTCAGCAAGCATTTACGCTCGCCATTCCCACTTCCTGCAATATTTTTCCATCTTCTATCCTTCATATTTTATGTACAATATTACTTTTGGAAAGTCTTCCTATACCAAGAAGTCTATAACATATAGTGTCTCCCCTGCTGTAGCATTTGGATCACACTGTTATTAAACTGTTTTCCAATATCCTGTCTCTTCTATTATTTGGAAATACAGAGTTCCACAGTCTGCAACCAACTGTCCAGCTGAGAAGGTGGTGTGCTTAACAGAGCCAAGCACACAGAATGCTGAGGCAAACGTTTATTGAATGGTAATAAGAAAATTAATCACTCGAAGATAAAATAGCAAATCTATCTGCCATTAAATGCCTATATCAATTTCAGACCGGGAATTATCTAGTGATATTTTAGGCATAAAATGCATAAGGAAGCAAGTGAGTTGAGTTCAAAGTGGAGCTGAGGAAGTCACAAAACATCTGAGTTCCTTCACCGGTCAATGGACATAATCGAATCATTGAACAAAATTCCTAGGGCTTCACTCATCAAAGCTGATATTATAATCTACCAACTTATACTCTTGATGCTATTATTTCCAAAACTTACTTGATCACCTGGCTTTCCACCTTCCCCAGGAGGCCCTGGAGGCCCAGGCAGCCCCTAAAACGAGAGTGACAAATAAATCTTGTGATTCACTGAAAGTTTTATCAGCTACCAAACCAAATAGTCTACATTTTTTACTTTATTTAACTTCAATACAAAAGACATTACATGCATATATGAAGCAACAGTTATGAAAAACAGTGTACAGATACATCAGGGAAGCCACCTATTACAAGGCAGAGGGCATAGCTAGCTTTTAAGGCTAGCTTCTTCTTTACACATACCATTTAAAAATTAGGATAAGAATATAATACAAGGCTCTCCATGTTTGTTTTGTTTCTAGCGCATTTGAACTGCTCGAATATTATTGGTAGAAGGCCTGATGCTTCCACAAACTGATTTTTTAATGCCCATAAAGTTTACTATATAAAAGCATTCTATGAACAAGTTTTAGTAACTATACTAATAAAATCAGGTAAGATTAAGTTTAATGAACCTGCTGAGATGTTGAGAACATTCTGTTATCATTAATTTCTTACCAGCTTTGTGGTTAATCATTTTGTTCAGAGGAAGGTCATTCCCTATCTTTGAACAACAGTATTTGGTTACACACAACTATCCTAACAGAAGATGTCTGAAAAATAGAGGACTCTGTCACATTCAAGCACTGTATCATGTGCATGTATACAAGCACAGACATATTCACATGCATACAATATATGGTTTCACTCTACAGTCTTGCCTGGCCTGGAACTTAATAGGTCACACAGGCTGGCTGTGCACTCAAAGCAATCCCTCATACAGAGTCTCCCAACTGATAGGAGTGCAGGTTCAGCATTCACAACTGGCTGCTTTGCATAATATATATATTGTTCTTAAAATACTATGTATATTTTTAGGTATTTTTAAGAACAATTCATTAGAATAAATGAAAATCTAAATTAATACATACCTGAAAGCCAGTAGGGCCTGGAGGACCCTGCTCTCCTCTTTCCCCAGCTAGGCCCTAAGTACAAGAGAAAAGAAAAGCATCATAAATCCCACCAGACATTCACGTTTGTTTTCTGTTTACATGAACCAGGAGTATTGATCTCTTTGTATTTCTTCCAGACATCTGCTCTACATATTAGTCAGATAACACCCTAGTAGTAAGAGTCATCAAATCCCACTGTTTGAAATCCTTCAAAGTGAGAATATTTTATTTAAAAAGCTAGTAAAGAAATTATAGAGTGGCTTTTGTTTTGCTTTTGCTTTGTTTTTAATTCAAACACAGAAGGCCTAAAGCCAACCATAGATAGACTATAGGAAAACCATGATTTCCTATATCCAGTTTAAAGGGTTATATTTCTATTGACATTTTTTCTACTCATTGTGATTTCAAATAGGACTATTAAGGAAAGCAATTTCAACATTTGAGAGGATACTTCAACTTGCCCCACAAAAGCTCAGTATGTCAAAACATCTTTGGTAAACACTTAAAACAAACTCAGGATGAAAACACAGAATCAAAATATGAGCATCCTTTCTTTTTACCTATTCAAAACCAACCAAATTAAATGCATTTTTATAAGATACATTTTTTATAATGTAGGTGGAATTATGTATGCATTTATACATTTAAATGAATGCATTAAAATATTTGCAAACACTATTTTTGTCAGCTGATAAATTCTTCAACTATGGCATATAAGGGGTAACAACCTTTGCCACTAGATACCGTTTTAGAGTTTAAAATGAGGTCAGTCTTTTTTACCCAAGTAGGAGAGAGCAATACATCAGAGGAATAAAACAAAGAGACAACTGAAATTCACCTTCAGTCCCTTATTTCCTCATTCCCTTCCCTGAAACTCATTCATGAAAACCTTGGAGAAACACTGAGAAACTCAATGTACAAAGTCATCAAAGCAAGTCACATACCGGGGGCCCCACGGGGCCTGAAGGACCAACTTCTCCGTCTTTGCCAGGAGCCCCCTAGGATCACAAGGACATAACATTTCAGGTGAGGCCATCGGAATTTTGATGGTTTTATATCTTTTTTTTTATTATTCAATACCAGAAAATGGATGCCTACCCTTTGTCCCGGAACGCCAGCATTCCCTGCTTCTCCTGGTTTTCCAAGGTCACCCTAAAAGATACAGGGGCACTATTCTACATTTGCTCAGTTGGAGCCTCCTGCTCCATCTCCATCTGCGGGCTCCTGGGAACTGTTAAGCGCTGTTGGCTGTACTCACACTGCTACCTTTGGGGCCTGGAAGGCCCATGCTTCCAGGCTGCCCTCTGATGCCAACTGAGCCTGGAGGACCTGGCCGGCCATCTTCCCCGGAAGCACCCTGCAAAATTGACAGACAGCAGGCAGGTAAGATGAGTTCTAAGCACGGCTCTGTCCGCATTGCCACCTGACTTAGCTAACCATCAATATCATCTTAACTAAAAGTGAATTTCCTTATGTTTAGATGTTAGTGAGTGAGAACAGTCAGATAGGTGTTTGTTGTTTGGCCTGGTTTAACTTGTTTTGTTTTTTTATAAAGCCCTGAGGCACTTTGAACATTTAGAGCAGAAATTCTAATTTTGCTCCATTCATAAGCCTCCTTGCCACCATCTCCTGGCCCTCTCATGTTAAGGGGCAAGCCTTCCCGTCTTTCATCCTCTGTTTTGTGGTCATAAATATTTAAACTTTTCCAGTTCACATTAAAGAAGAGATTCTGCATCCGGATGCATACGCTGACAAGTTATTTATTTCTAGAACATGGAAAAGTAGAAGGCCACCAGAGAAAGAGAACAATGGCAGACAAGTTTAGAAATATTAAAGGATATTATTTTACTGAATAAATTTCAATTTTAAACACCCAATTAAGAGAATTTAGCTTACATTTTTCTCAGTTTGAGAGTTCATAGAGCCTAAGAAGCTGTTGCCATGGGGCACTTAAAAATGTAGTCATGGTCACCGTTGCCAGGATAAATAAATAACTTACACATATACTGAGAAGTGTTATAGAATTGCTCCAATTACTTACCAAAGGCCCAAGTTTTCCTTCAGGGCCTTGAACCCCAGGGTTTCCTGTCAGACCCTGACAAGGAAAATCGACTGTTAATTTGTTGCCAACAGCCACTGGTGGGAAGGCTTTAAACAGAACAGTGATACTTTATTGTAACCAACTAAACAGATGGGCAGTTTCACTGTTTGAATAAAATGTTAAATGACATTTTGTTAAATAGAACCAACAAGGTCAAACAGGTTATTTTTAGCATAAAAATTAGAAGTTGCAAAAATTTACAAAGAGATGCTGTTCCCATGAAGAGCAGGGACGCTATTTGTGTGTATTACTTTAAAATGGTCTGTACTTTATGTACAGAACAAAAATAGCATACCAGTGTTTGTAAAATAGCCCATATACTATTGAAGTGATGCTCTATGTTGTAAAGCAAGCTAAACATAAAAACAGGAAATGAAACTCCAATGAACGCAGAAGTACTTGGATGTTGACAGTGTATAGCTATGGAGTTCTTACCCGAGCACCTGGCAGCCCAGGTTCACCTGGACGTCCTGGGTCTCCCTGACCTCCTTTAGGCCCCGAAGAACCTACAGGACCACGTTCTCCCTGAGCACCCTATTCCAAAAAAGACAGACAGGGCAGAGTTGAAACAAAGCCAGAAGACATTAAGTTCTTATTTCCCAAATACATATGAACATGCAACCATTTTGTCAGAGATTTGACGGCAATGCTTTTGAAAACAATGTCGTTGCATGTTTTGTTCTAACTTGTACCCACTGTGAAATGACCTTATCCAGTATTAAAGAAAGAAAGATGAAATCACTGCGTCACTCTAATAAGGGAAAAATTTTAGAGTTTAAATCTCATCTAAAGGTTACATCACCCAAACTAAAGCCCTACCTACAACCTTTTGTTCTCAGAAGTGACCCTTGAAAGTCTAGAAGCCAGGCCTCGTTAATGCTAGTATTAATTTAAACAACCATCCATCTCTCAGGACCTCCTAGTTCTAAAAAGAAAAAAAAAATAGACAGGGCAGGTTTGGAGTTAAGTTAATACCTGCTCCTATAGCCCTTATGGGTATAGACTCATGGGAGCCAGGGACACATGCCCATCCTGGAAATGTCAGCCTTGGTGTGATCTTACCTTTGGTCCAGGTAAACCATCAGACCCTGGAAAGCCACGATTGCCAGGAGCACCCTGCAATGAACCAAAATGCAGTTCTGAGATCCTGTTGTTCATTGTGTGATGTGACTAGTGAATAGATTTTACTGAAAACCTCATAGGTTTTCAGAGTTCTGATCAAGTTAGCCCAGCAAAAATAAATATAAAGAAAATAATCTTACTAGAAAAAATTAATTGGAAATTTGATGAAGATGAGTATTGAAACAAATATTCCAGAATACATCTAAAAAGTAATTTAAAAATAAACACAGGAAAAAAACTAGTATGTACACCCAGGAAGCAAAATCACTATCTATAGTGACCAAAATGCCAGTGTTAGCATGCTTCATGTAATCTTATAGGAGAAGAAAACCTTGGATTTCACTAAAACTGTACATGAACATATGATGATGACAGTCCCTTCCAGTTTATATATATACATGTATATATAACATATCTATACCACACACCAACCTTTTCTACTCTTAAAACCACCTAGTCCTTTCTTGTCACCTCTGCTGGGACTGGGAGTGCTCTACCCCCATGTTCAATCACAAGCATCTGTTCTATGCTGTGCCAAACTGCTACCTTCTCAAACAAACCT
>NW_004949106.1:9293293-9305142 GCF_000317375.1 Microtus ochrogaster | reverse complement strand
ATGGGGCACTCATGAAAATTTTTTATTTACCTGCCGACTTACTGTTTACCACCCAGTTAAGTAAACTTGTTCCCTACCACCCCATGAGGATAAGGACCCCAGGCGTCTTGTTTGCTGATGCATCCTGAGTACGTAAAGTTTCAGTAGGCTTACACTAATCAGACAGTCAATGTTGAACAGATGTGTGAAACTTAAACAAATGCTTGGCTTTTTGGACATCAAGAGATAAATTCTGTAAGCCCTGCAAGACCTCTTCATTGTCTGCTAATTTATTTATGGTTCCTTCCCAGTCACAAATTTACACCTGCAACCTCCCAAAACACACACACACAGGAAAGGAGAGGAAAATTAAGTTTATTATTCAAATATACCCTTTCTCCCATTGGGCCTGGAGGACCAACTGTGCCTGGGTCACCTCGAGGGCCTCGTTTGCCTTCTTCACCAGGTGGGCCTATGGGACCTTGGACACCATGTGGCCCCTATTAAGACAGAAACATGGGTTCCAGTAAGAGTCATTCATTAAGTTAAAGTGGGTCAACTCACCTAATTTAGTCAGCAAAAGTTAAAGTATATTAAATAATTATTTTATGCCATTGCAAGTTTACATACATGAAACATTTAAGCAATACGCCTCTAGACAATATTAATACTCTTCATCATTAAAATCATGAAGGCTTACTGGTTCCCCCTTTGGGCCAGCTTCTCCTTTGAAACCTGGAACTCCTGGATCACCCTAAAATAAAATATCAATAGTAGAAAGAAATAAAAATTAAGTGCAATGAATAGGCTCTTGAGTCTATGTCAAATTAGTACTAAAATGAAATGTAATAATTTTTGTGCATGTTCATGTGAAGTACGTGTATGTACTTGTATGGTGGTGAATTGACACCTTTGCTCTTGTCTCCATCTCCCAAGCTCTAGGATTATAAGCACAGTCACTCATGCCCAGCATATATATACATACATACACACACACATACATGCACACACACATACATACACACACATACATACATGCACAAACATACATACATACATACATATGAGTACATTAAAAAATTAATAGAAAAAAAGGCCACGAATTTGAAAGATAGCAAAGAGGGGTATATGGTAGGGCTTGGAGGAAAGAAAAGGAAAGGGAGAATGATGCAATTATACTTAAATCTGAAAATACTTATAAATAGAATTTGAGACAATACCGGTTGTCCTCGGATTCCCTGAGGTCCAGTGCTGCCCTGAGGGCCAGGAGATCCAGGAGGTCCCGACAAGCCAGGAGGACCAGAGGTTCCAGCAGAGCCCTGCCAATGGCAAGGGTGACATGAGCATAGAACCTGCAGTAATCTAAAGCCAGGGATTGCTTCCCTTTGAAAACCGCTGCACAGAAATGTTATGACTTACCGTGGGGCCTTTGGCACCAGGCGTACCGTCAGTTCCCACTGCACCCTGAAAAGTACATGAAGCACTTTTGTAAATATAAAGCTGTATCTGACACAGCTAACATAGTATTCAGATCATCTAAGGAGAGGCAGAAAAGTTGCAAACAAAAAAAGATTCACAATTATAGCAAAACAGTACTTTCATGGATAACCTTTTCTATTAGGTAGGTGAACCAAGATACATTGGCAGCTAAAGTGTGCTTTTTCTGTGTGTTAATTTAGAATTGATTATATTAAATAAATTCCATCTTCTGATGCTGTAATAAGTAAGCATCTTCCTGGGCTAGCTCCTAGGTGCTTGAGACACTTACAGGAAGACCATGAGAGCCAACTGGACCTGGGGGCCCAGTTTCACCTCTTTGCCCCTGAGGACCTTCAGGGCCTCGGGCCCCAGTAGGACCTGCTTCTCCCTAGAGGGATGGAAAAGAAAACATTAACTTAAGTGCTTCTCCCTAGAGAAAAGGAAAAGAAAATATTAAGTAAAATACTAGTATTGTTGTCTAAAGGTAATTGTATATTTGGGGCTTTTCGTGTTAAATCTACAATCTGAAGCTACCATGAGCTTTATATTCAGTGGAAACCAGGGGGCTCCTTCAGCCAATAGCCCTTAAGAGACCATGCCCAAGTGGGCTTGTATCTTAAAGGCTATTGGCTGAAGGAGCAGAAGGAACTCCTGCAGCACCAGACATCTGAATTCCAACCAAGAACCACACAATTAAGGCTTGATTGAAACACGGAAAACGACAGAAGATTTCTGGATATCCCCATAATCTAACGCTCACTATTTTATAGCTAAAATTTATTACAGGACTCAGTAACTTTGAATGGATTAAACTCGCTGTAAAATTACACAAATTTCGCTCTACAATTTAGAGGCAAGAAATCCTTTTCTTTCTGTAGAAGCCATATAGAAAATCATGTTTCAGAGTAAAGAATATACTCTTGACTAATTAACCTGCAGTTATTGACTTTCAGAGAATTAGTTGTTCAATAAAGAAGAAAACACTTGATTTTGAAGTGTCTAATAAACTTGTTAACTTCTAGCAATGTAAAAGAAAAAGTCAATGCATTAACAAAATAAATAATAGTTTCTCTTCTAGGAACTAGGAGCTATTAAAATAACAGCATGGACAGAGGAGCAAAGGGCCATGGCAATCTGTACTTCAGTCCAAGGTGAAGCAAGTACCAATCCAGCATCCTCAGATAACTTTTGATTGGTACAAGCCAATTTGGTATAAGTGTCTTTTATGCAATTTTGAGACACATTTTTACCAGAAGCTCTTCCTATATTTCTCTAAATTCAAGTTTGGTTCTATATTTTATCCTGCATATTTCTTAGAGGAATCTATATTTTTTAGTGAAAACTGAAATTGTAAGATTTCGGGAGCTAATATATAGTAATAGAACATATTAAATTCCTTCCACTCTTTACTGAAATGCAAATGAATGGATGTTAAAACTGATCCATACATAGTCTTGGAGAAATAAGGACAACCAAGGACCCAGAAGTTTTATAATGAGGATGCAGAGATAGTAAAATAAATTCTGAGATATGCCCAACATACTGCCTGTTTAAGTTTCATTAAGGGGGGATTCAACAGCCCCAGATGAGTCCTACTGATACACAGGGGTACGGGGCAGTACCCCAAGTCTCTAGAGAAGCTATGTCGGCTGTAGGTGCAGTGAGGAGACACTACTTTCTGCTAGGGCACAGACCAAGGCATGGGGAGTGTTCTTTCATTATTTACCTAGAGAGCACTCAGTTTGAGGGTGGGGAGTCTCCCTGGAAGCATGAAGGAATTTTGTGTGTTTTAATAAGAGCATGAACTAGGACTGGGTCAAGAGCCAATATTATTAAAGCTTGGACTTCAGGGCTGGGAGTGTATCACAGTGGAGGACACCTGCTCTAATAGCTCAGAAGAAAATGGGAAGGAGGGGGAGAAAAAGGAGGGGAGGGAGAAGAAGAGCCAATATTATGTAAGAGAAACAGGAAGCAGAAAGAAGTATGAGGAAAGGGAGCATGGGAAAGAAGGAGAAGGATGCAGGCTTCCAAGAGATCAGAGTCCTAAAGAAACAGATTCTCCATGAAAACAGAACCAGTTACTTAAGACTTCAACTTAAAACCCTCAGCCTGGAGAGTAACTTGACTAATTGATTCTCATATCTCAATAAGTACTGAAAATGGCCGTTCTTTTCTATGTCTAAATTCACATTTCGTCTGAGAACAGTTCCTGACAGGAAGCAGGAACGTATGCTTTATTGGCTGGCCCAGCCCCCACGTTGAGCATTTATACAAATCATCACACTGAATCTTGGACAGAATCCTTTTGGAAAACGAGGCACAGAGAAGTTCCTGAGGGGCCACAGATGCAGTCATGTTTGCAAGCTGAATGTCCTGAGGAAAACTTTTTTTTTTTCAAGACCAAGAGAGTTACAGCTCCTGGAGCAGAGGGAAATCAGATCCTGAGGCTCACAAATCAGAATCAGAAGGAGTGTGATCTTATTGTCCTCCTACTGTAATCTTTGACTCTCTCCCGAAAAACTGAAAGTACAAACTGTGTCACAACGCCCACTGAATGCCTTAATCCGTTCCCACATAGAACGCCAAGTGTCCTCCCTACTTCCTTCTTTAAGGGCTTGTGCAGGGAGGGGCTGAGAGACGGCCAGCGTGTTGTGACAGAACAGCTTTTCTTGCTCTTGCAAGATTTAATTTATTTGGACTTCCTATTGCTTAAAACAGTCCGCTTTGATTATTTTCCACACTCTCTCCAAGAACGGAGTGTCCGCTCAGCTCAAAATTGTTCTTTCTTATCTTACAGTCATTTCAAAAATCTGTCTGTAGAGTTCAATTATATGGCTTTAAGTAGCTTTATCATATAACAGGTTTCATTTTTCCATTTTCTGTTTTGAATTCCCTTGCATAAGGACCATGAACATACTACTCTAGGCTCTTTCTCTTGTTAAACATGACTAGCAAAAAAAAAAGAAAGTAGTCAATAAATGAGTCCTAATTATATTCTGCTATACTCATAGATTGTTGCCTATCTGAATTGCCGTCAGAAAGACTTCAGCCATCCACAGATGGAAACAGATACAGAGACCCACAGTCAAACCTTAGGTGGACCTCAGGGAATCCTGTGGAAGAGAGGGAAGAAGGATTATGGGGGCCAGAGGGCCCAAGGACACCACAAGAAAATCCACAGAGCCTGAGCCTCCACTCAGAGAGCTTGTGCTTAGGATGACCTAGGCCCTTGGCATGTATGTTACAGTTGTGTAGCTTAGTCTTCTTGTAAGGCTAAGAGTGGGAGCAGGGGCTGTGTCTCTAACTCTGTCACTAGCTTTTGAGACCCCATCCTCCTACTGGGTTGCCTTGTCAAGCCTCAATAGGAGAGGAGGTGCTGAGTCTGACTACAACTTGGTTGATATACTTTCTCTGGCTGATGTACATGGGAGACCTGTCCTTTTCTGAAGAGAAAAGAGGAAGAGTGAATAGGGGAAAGGACTGGGAGAAGATGAGGAGGGAGGGGAAACTGTGATTGGGCTGGGAAAAAAAATCAACTAAAAAAAGAACCCCCCCAGACTCTTCAATTACTGAAATAGCCCCCACTTATCAAATGCTATTACTATTTTACCTTCATTCCAGGATTTCCTGGAAAACCAGCAGAGCCAGGTATCCCAAGAGGACCCTACAAAAGGGAAATTGGCAAAGTAATTGCATATTTTTAATCAGTATACAATGACATCATTTTTTCTATTCAGAGGGTGTGAATCTGTATTTTTAACAGATATGATCAATCTGCACATCATACTAAACAATGTAATTATATCATCCAACATTGGGTTAAAATAGTGTTCAAAGATGTATACGATGGTGTCAACCATAAGAAGTGAATTTCCAAGGCGGAAGAGACAGCTCAACAACAAAGATCACTTGCTGCTTTTGCAGAAAACCTGGGTTAAGTTCCCAGCATAAACATGGCAGCTCACAGCTATCTAAAACCTGATATGTATATGGTACACACACACACACACACACACACACACACACACACACACACACTTGGCAAAATACTCCTACACACAAAATAAATAAATCTCATTATAAAGCATAAATTTCCTAATCATGCCACATAAAATGGATGACGTCACAATGGAAACATGTGTGGCTTGAAAGGTGTGCCTTGGTTTGTCCGTGTTAACTGAGTCTCCAGGACAATCATTGAGCAGCTGTGGCTTGCAGCAAAATCTCATATTTCATTCTGAACAAATGACATCCCAGAACCGTCTGGAGATGACACTAACGTACGTTGCGTAACACTGCCAGAATTTGTAAGGATGGACAGCTAAAGTGATCAGAGTAAACCAGTGTTCACCGTACGGCTTTGGACACAGTGCTAACTTACTGCACTTCTTTGAATCATGTGTTTTGATTCCAGCAGTTTTGAATTAATAAAATCATTTCAAAATGTATTCCTTTTGTCCTATCTTTCACTTCAATCTTTTTGAGTGACAAGGGGAAGAAAAATCTGCAGGGTCAAGAATTTTGATTACTGCCGGGCGGTGGTGGCACATGCCTTTAATCCCAGCACTCGGGAGGCAGAGGCAGGCAGATCTCTGTGAGTTTGAGGCCAGCCTGGTCTACAAGAGCTAGTTCCAGGACAGGAACCAAAAAGCTACGGAGAAACCCTGTCTCGAAAAATTACACCCCCCCCCAAAAAAAAGAATTTTGATTACTATATTTCTATTTCACTTTGGGACTATGGAAAAAGAATTAAAATTTTAAAATTGGCCCATGTGATCAAATATCCCTATTCTCTCTCACATTTTAGTGTTTTATAACATTAGTACAATTTTTCTTTTGCAGCTACTTGAATTCATGTCTACCCTTTCAACAGTTGGACTTCACTGCCAATGTACTAGATGTAGGTTACACTTTTACAGCCCCTTCCTGGAATTAAGCTAATGGTGTTCACACTCGGTCTTGACCCCTTCATCCATCTACAGCATTGACAGCTGATGCTCCTTCTGGTCACGAATGCCTATGTTTAATGCCGCAGAGTGGCTGCTCAATACCTGAGATTGGAAAGAGACCAGACATTCCTTAACAGTAAGTGTAACTGTGTGACCTATTACCCACCTGCCAATTCAGCCTTTTCATTAGTATTTCCTTGAGTTCCTCATATTTTTTTCATTTAACTATTCTATAGCTGGAATAACCCTCCTGCCTTTTATGTATCAAATAACTCAAGATTTTATTTGGTAATTATTCCTTTTTAATTCTTTATTTACATCCTTCATATAGTGTAGGCTTAAACTATCCTCCCCTATGCTCTGTATTTCAAATTCACTATATTACATCATCGACTGTAGTATTCCACACCTATATTAATTAATAGATCAGTTTTCAAAAATAAGATCCATGCTTGTCGTGTTTTTATTTTATGTGTCTACAATACAGTGAGCATTCTGTAATTGCATACACAAAAATAAATAAAATAATGGAGAAATAGATAAATAAATGTGAAAATATACAAATTGATAGTGGATCAATTAATTAGTTAATATGAAAATAACACAACTCACCATTGGTCCAGGTTTTCCAGGCATACCATGGGCACCTCGTTGTCCCTAATTTTTAAAAAAGAGAGAGAATTAAAAGAGGGAATTGTATCATTGACAGTAATTCATTTGTTTCCCAAACAGTTTACCATGAAAATATTGAAAAAATATATCAAGGATGATTGATAACAAGTGCCACTGAACTAGTAGTGATAAAAAACCACGAGTTTATATAAAACAGATTATATATATATATGCCTTTTTATAAGGTAGCAATAAACGTATTTATCCTGTATCAGTAGAAAACAAACAGACAAACAAAAATCAATTAACCCTCAAGATTAAGGAAAGAAAACAGCACCAAAAATTCTCTTTACTTATATGCATCACCCTATATCATGTAAATTCTGATCCAAAGATAGTTTGAGCATCCTGGCTTTCTTACTGAGCAGATTAACTCTGAAGACAAGTGCTTTTGAAAAATAAACAAGCAAAATAGCTAAGAGCACAGGAAGTACAAACAAAAAATGAAGCTCGAATGTGTCATGTCTACACAAGATGATAGCCCCCTGGGTATTTACTCAGGTCTTTGCTGTCACTGCAACACTACCCAGCTTCTCTCCAAGTCTACTTCCTTATTCCTATTTCATGGGCTTGCTTTCTAATGCATTTCCCCATCAATTTCTCATCAACAAGGCACAGCTTTCAAACTGTTGTCTAAGAAAACGGACATAAGACCCAGAGTCCACTGGCATCAGATGAGCCACAAGAAGGCAGACGCGGCAGGACATATTTTAAGCTGGATTCCTCGCTAGCCAGTTAGCCTCCAATGGAGGTGGGATCATCCTCAGCTGGTAAGTGTTGTCTCCGGCGGTGAACTGAGACAGCATACAGACTAAAGGAATGATGGGCTGAGCCTACAATAGCTGTCTCGGGCATTTGGAAAGGCTTTATGGGGACTAGACCAAAGGGTGGTGATGGCTGAACCTGGGGGGATGTGTTCTGAATTCTTCCCACAGCTTTCAGAACGTCAGGCCACACTGTCGAGTATTTCAAACTCAAAGTGTGTTCCAAAATAAAAATAACCCAACTATAACGTTATATGTCCTGCAATTGCTCTCATTTAAAAAGCATATCTACTAAAGCGTAACTGAAAAATAGTTCAACATAGTTCTTATTAAGTATGTGATCCGGGTATACTTACAGGGGCACCCTGTGGCCCTAGTCTTCCTCTCTCTCCCGGCATTCCTCTTGGTCCCTACAAGTGACATAGAAAAAAAGTCTCGTGAGATATCTGACATGAGTTTATGTGATGGTTTTATTTCACTGTCTCATCCAATTTAGACACAATATAAATAAAAACGAAAAAGACCTGAGAAATAAAATAATTGATATTAAAAAGCAGTATTAAAACGTGAAAAATATGTTTTATCTATGGAGATGCAAATCCTGTTACAAATAGAGGTCACACAACACGGATTTAAAGGCTAAATAGAGAAGAGTAATTGTTGATGACCGTGCTATAGGAAAGCACTGAAATCCAGGAAGGGCCGACCTCCAAATGGAGAGCCGGCTTTCCTTTGACCGCTTTTTCTATCGGCTACCTTTCAGAATTATTTACTAGCGAATATATGCATTTTTATTTAAACATTTCCTTATTGCAATATGAAAAGCAAAGAAATAAAGAATGTGAGGATTACCAGAGGGCCCATGGCACCCATCGGACCGGTGGGACCAGCTTCACCCTAAAACAAAGGAGAGAGCACATCACAGTGCGAGGAACTTCAGGACAGCTGCCAAAACGCTGCTCCATAAAGGCGAAATTTTGAAGGCACGGTTTCAAAAAAAGACATTTGGAAAGGGTGCTTCCAAAGGAAGAGCTCAGAATTTGCTTTTGCTATCTCTTCTTAAAATTAAACGAAAGTTTAATTACCATAGAGATAAAGTCTGAAGCTGGGGATTTAAACAAGACTGACATAAACTGGCACTTCTGGTCAGGGAGCACTGACATGTCCAATATATCCCAAATAACATTTTACAACACTAAAGGTAACCAGGTTAATTTTTGTAGGAAACTGAGAAATAAAATTTTCAAAACACATTTTCTATACATATGTCTCACAGTGATGTTTGCCTCTTAAGAAAACCCTTGAAACTTCTGCGCTATATTCTCTACTTAAATGAAAAACCATCACTCTGGGAAAGAAAGAATGGCTAGAAAGTCCCTGGGAAAGAGTGGAGTATCCAGGAAACTTTTTATTTACCTGGCTGTTTGTTTGTTGAAGTCCCTCTCTGTAGGGTTAAGCCAGCCCCTTTAAGGGGCGGGTTTTGCCTCAGGCGATGGTTGACTGATAAATCCAGCGTGTGGGCCCCTTTTTCTTTCCTACCTCCTGTGCTATGCGGGAACTTTGGTTCTGTAAGTTTTATTTAATCATTAAATTTGTATATATTCTTTTTAAAAAGGGGGGGATTGACTGGTTTGATGGGATGATTGGTATTTGTGACTTACTGTTTTTAGAAAATTATATTGGTACTGTTTCTTGTATATTGATATATTGAATATTGAATGTGAGTGTTCCTACCTCTATTTTTGTATAAGAGTATGCTTATATTGTATGGATACATCTATCATATCACAATGTACATTTCTACCTCTGATACTATTTATGTAATAACATTGTTTATATTTGATATGTAATGACATTGTTTACAGGTGAAGATCATTGTCTTCATATTGCATAGTTGTTTATTCTCTTAAGTTTTCAAATTAGATAGGTATTGAGAATTATATGTTTGTCATATTTATTTTTAGGTTAATCAGGTCTTTTAGATACATAGAGATTATATAGTATAGATAGAATAATCTTCAGCCTCCTTGAAGAGCTGTAGAAAATGGCCTTTAATCTAACCTAGAATTCTGTACCAACGAGACACAATTACTCCTGGCAACACCACTCTACTCCCGAGAGAACGTTGAGCACAAAAGATACTCCACTGGGAGCTTGTCTTCTTGGCAGAACTGGCCTTTGGGTTAAGAAAAGCCCATACCTCAACTACTGACTAAGATATGAAACAGGATTGTCTTATCTTGCCAAGACAGGGTAGGATAATTCTAAGAAAGTTCCTTGCATTTGATAATGGTATGTCAGTTATGTTAGGCCTTAGCCAAAGTTGGTTGACTCAACATTGCAAACGAGACTTTGGGTGATTGCCCAGGTAGTCAGTTGTCTCTGTCATTTGTTGCACATTCTGGACATCTCTCATTTTGTTAAGTAATATTTATTCCCTTCTCAGATCTTTGACGGAGTTGAAGATTATTTGATTGTAGTTACTTTCTACATTATTTAGACTCCTTGAGATAGAATGTCTAGCAAAACTTTTGTTCTCAATATTGTTTGTTATAATTATCCTTTGTTATTAATGTTTATAGTTGTATTTGGTTTAGTTCTGGCTTATTTAGACAAAAGGTGGAGATGTAGGGTTAAGCCAGCCCCTTTAAGGGGCGGGTTTTGCCTCAGGAGATGGTTGACTGATAAATCCAGCGCGGAGGCTGCGCTGGCCCCTTTTTCTTTCCTACCTCCTGGGCTACACGGGAACTTTGGTTCTGTAAGTTTTATTTAATCATTAAATTTGTATATATTCTTTAATATCTGCCTGCATTTATTCACGCCGGTACCTCTCTTTTCCATATATTACCTCTTTAAAGGTTGCCCACAGCAGCTGCACTGCTGCACAGAGTCAGGGTCAGCGATGCCCACAGCAGCTGCACCGCTGCACAGAGTCAGGGTCAGCGATGCCCACGGCAGCTGCACCGCTGCCCTGAGTCAGGGTCAGTGATGCCCACGGCAGCCTAACTGCTGCAGTAAGTCAGGGTCAGTGATGCCCACGGCAGCCTAACTGCTGCAGTAAGTCAGGGTTAGTGTGGAACAAATACCTTGGCACCAGTTGCTCCAACTTCACCTTTGGGGCCTTCAAGACCTTTGTGTCCCTGCAAAGAACAGTAGAAATTTATAAATATTTCTGGTTTTCTTCAGTTTTCGAAAGGATTTTAAAAAAAAAAGCCAAAAACACATTTATACACAGGGCCTTGTGGAGACAAGCTTTACAGATAAAATAATCGCTCACTATTTTTCTAAACTTTGAATACTTTCATGAAATATATTAGAAAAAATAAGATTTCACAAAAAAATGTTCTCAGCTTAAAGCATTGATCAACAAAAATATGACTTCCTAAAAAATTAATCTATGCTATAAAAACATATACTGACCCTAGATGAGTTACAGGGTTTATACAGTTTTAAAAGCTATATTCTTGGGTGCAGATTGTCCTGGAACCATTCCCCAACAGACGACAAAAAAGTAAAGTAATTTGATAATGAGGACAGCGACGTTCATTCTACTCAGAATTTCAATAGCTCAAAAAGTAACTCCCCAGTATAATATCGCTGATATTGGCCTTGCCTTTGGATGGAAGATAGAATGATCTCTACCTTCCAATACTGACACATGTGTAGCAGAAGGCTGATGGCAGATTAATATTTGTGTGCACCGTGTTTAATAGTCACCTACTCATCATCTCCAGTTTAAAAAACTACTGTTCCGCCAAGCTGTGCCCTTTTTGACCCAGTGTCTTCCACTTCAAGCACGTCACTCACTGCCCTACGACATAATGATTCGCTCTTTCCCCAAGTGCATCCACTTTGTAGTTGAGGTCGTAAATCCAAGACTCTTCTTGCTCACCGTAGTACCATCTCACGTAACACAGCCTTTTTGTAATCGAATTATATGAAATTCAAAGGAAATGTATGGTATTTACAATTTCAGTCACGCAGATGAGTATTTCAAGGACAAATA
>NW_004949106.1:9287889-9293193 GCF_000317375.1 Microtus ochrogaster | reverse complement strand
GAAACCCTGTCTCGAAAAACCAAAAAAAAAAAAAGACAAATATAAAGATAGTTGGCACAGGGAATTGCCAAGGTTCTGATTGGTTTATCCCCGGGGCCCCTCTCGGTAAAACAGAGAATAAGGTAACTTACTCTGTGACCTTTCAGGCCTGGGAGACCAGGAGCACCAGGGAAGCCTCGAGCGCCCTGTGGGAAAGGTACAGAGAAACATTGTGTACATTAATAAACCTTAATAAAAACAGAAAAATGGCTTAATATGCCTTTGCCCCAAGGCAGCCGACACATCTTTTCCACCCACATATTCAAGAGGAGGACAGGATACTTTTGCCTATTCAAATGTTACTGGGGTAATCAAAACTAGGAAAGCAAGCACCCTGTTAGAAATGGAAGAGCCCAACACACGAAGATGTGGGTTAACGAGCCAGCTGCCCATTTGCTGATACTTCACCCTCTGCTGACAAGGGACAATAAATAAATAAACAAACAAATAAATAAATATATTCATGGATCGACACGTGCAGTGTGTAAATTGCCTAGGCCCAGGCATCAAGAAGAAACTTCAGGGGAGGAACCCCGGGGGAACACATTGGCCTGTGTTCCACTGAGCTTCGTCTGGGTGGAGGAGGTGTCCTTGTATGTAGCAAGCCAAGGGCTTCGATCATTTCTGCTGTCTGAATACGGTCGTTTATTATGATCCAGACTTTTAGAAGTTAGGGTTCCGAGCAAGCTTTGGGAAATGATGGCTGCTTGCAAAGTAAGTGAGCAGCTAAAATATCCGACAGAAAACCAGGAAATGCAAGGGTAGCTTTGTGTCCTGACTCAATTATGTCTGTGTTTCTGCTAATTCTGGGTCTCTTCTAGTCAAGCACATTAAAGCAAAAGAATAGAAATACAACCACAAGTGAAACCCAGTCGAAATGATATTAAGGCTTTTTCCATATCGTGTTTTTCAGATGATAGTGATCCAGTAATTCAGTCATGTTCTTATTATTTCGACTACATGTATTTGGTTTTGCATTGAATTCCTATGACCGCTGTCATTGGAAGGTTCTAGATCCTGATAGCACGGATTGGTGCCATCCACCAGCTGTCAGATTTCAACTGTGGTTATCAGTTCTCAAATCCCTAGCACTTAGCCTTATGCTTGGTTAGTGAGCAATCAGAAAATAATCATCAGCTTGACAACAAACTGAATTAAGATTTGAACGCCTCTAGCCCAGTTGCTGTCACCAGTCCCTTCCAGCGCAGCTTCTCTTGTCCCAGTTCTTACACATATGGCAAAGTCCTTTCACTCCGCACACCATAGACTTTACTCAATTTTACTAAATGAATAAATAAAAAACCAGACAAAAAAATCAGTTGATAAGATCAGAGTAATATTTTCTGTGACTTCTTGCAGGGAAAGTACCTTGGCGTTTTGAGACTACCACAGTAAGGATATACTACTCATCTCCAAAAACAATGAGGTATCACTAATTTTTCTGTGGATGCAACCATGCTTAGAAAATCTTTCATATCAATAAGTCCCTTAAAGGTTTTGGACCGGCATCCTCTCTCTCACACTGAGATATAACTCCCTTAACATCGAACAAGCCAGTTAGTGCACACCCGTCCAAGCCTATGGGGGAATAGCTAGCTGAGCTGTTATTTCAAATAATTAGTTAACTTCAGCTTTGACCATCGCAGGGGAAATTCCCATGTAATTACATATTCTAGTATGACAAGGAAATGAACTGGATGTTCTAATGCTCAAGAAGAATGCTCCTTCTGCTGACCCAGAGCTGTCATCAACAGCGTGAATGTGCGGGGTTGCGGTGAGCTTGCCCAGAGCATCTGCGCGGTCCTGGCAGGGTACCTCTCCTCCCCACGGAGATGCACGCTGTTAGCACAGCCCATGGCGGAAAAGGACATCTGTCCTGGCTGCTAACCCTCATGCCTTTGCCTTATACCCCAGGAAGATAGGGGAGCAGAGGATAAAAAGAGAAAGATGGGGGATTGGTTTCATAATTTAAACTAAATCATCCTTAGAGCCCTATATATCCCAGTTAAAGAGCAACATCCCTCTGTTTAAAAAAAAATCTCAGTAATGAACCTCATCAATTTTTGGAAAGTAAAGAGAGAATCATACAGTATCAGGTGGCTGTCTTAAGTGCAGAAACATTAGGGAATAACAGGAACGAAATGAAGGCACTGAGTTCAGCGAGGGGCTGCTGGGCGAGAGAAGCTCTACGCACTGAGGTGCTTGAGGAGGATTTTTGCTCCTTCGGTCTCTAATTCTCTCCATTCTGGTCCCTTAAAGAAGCTAAACAAAGCAACGTGGGGCCACAAACAGGCAGAATTGGAAGCCGCTCAAGGTTCCGGATCTCCAAATCCGGTGGAGCGGGCTGACACGTGTGTTCCTTGAATGAGTTAAGGGAGAACGAAACAGCTGTGTTAGGGCAGCCTGGCCATGGACGCGTCTTCTCCTGAGATTATAGGACCCAGCCTACTAATAAAGGATTTCAGGCAACATTAGGACTTGGTGAGCAGCCAAAGGAGCAGCTGTCCACAGTTTAGCCCCCAGCTGATTGAAAACACACAAGAGGCAATAACCTCAAGCCGGTACTTCCGTTCGACGGGCTGCTATACAATAAAAATATTTGGAGATCAACAAAACTCAGGTGTTATGGATTATAAGTAGGTCACTTTGGTGACTTCTTAATTGTGGAAATTTTGAGTTTTGGGAGTATCCATGAGAGTTATAGTTATGACCCAATTGTTTGGCTCCAGGGTTTGCATCTGGCGCCAATACAATTCTGGGAACTGGGATTCACTGTAATGCTGGCAGAACGTCCCTCCACATCTGCATTTCGACAGGAGACGATAAGGCTTGGGTGTCTTCATTTACCCGGTGTCTAATACATGTGTGTACAATGCGCTGCAAGTTTCGCATTCTTTATTTTTGTGTCATTATATTGATCGTGCACTTACCGGTGACCCTGAGAATCCCACTTCGCCAGTGTTGCCGTTCCTTCCAGGTTCACCCTTTACAGGAAAAAAGGGGGTGAGAAGTGTGGAGATTAGATACCCTTCTCTGAGAGTGCATGATAACGTGCAGATGGAAAAACCTGTACAGATTGATTTTGTGTGTGTGTGTGTGTGTTATACTACAAACAGTGTAGAAACAGAACCCAGGCTCAATTTCTGGTCACATTTAACCCTGCAATTCAGTTTATCATGCTTCTTTGAAGTTGCCAGGAAGAATAAATGGATGCAGAGCATCCTGCTCTGATCTAGCTGTTTTCAGAACATCACAATTTACATGCAGAGGGATGGGATACAGCTCGAAACAGAGACCCTAGTTTATCATGCACAATACCCCAAGTTGATCCCTAACAACAGAAATTAAAATAAAATAAGCATTTGTTATATGTTCAGGTTAACTCATCTTCCCAGCCTTCTAAAACACACACACAAATTGTTTATTTTCAAAGATAAATCTTAATAAAAAATCCTAAAGAATTCAGGAAAGATAATATCTAGTAATTTAATACTCTCATAATAAAGAGTCCTTTCAGGTTTTGGAGAACTTTAACCTGTGTCCTCAAGTGTAGAGTGGATTTGATGGGATGAGGTGATGAAAGGGAATCGGAACTGAATTTTCGCCTGACCCATGCAGCTCAGAGTTAGCCTCGTCTACACTCCAAAGCAATGGGAAACTTACATCTTCTCCAGGTTTCCCAGGGGGCCCCTCTGGTCCACGGGCACCAATTGGACCCTAAGAAGAAAGCAAAACAAAAACCAAAGAATATTCACCTCCTCCTTCCAACGCTATTCAAATCCTATTGACACAATGGAAAGATATATCAAACAGCATTACTAATGTTTTATTATCTGTTTGTCTCAGATCTTGTGCTTGACAATAGAGATATTGAATTGCACAAATCTATGTATTCATACTTTGCACAACACTCAAGTTCCTGGGTTAAAATACTGTGACTTGGAAACATAGAACTTAAGTATAATCCATAGCACAGGACCTCAGGGATCGTCATTTCTTGCTACGTTATTGTGACCTAAGAGAAAAAATACCCCACAACACCTCATAGAGGTCGAGCCCGTAGAAAAGGGCTGACACATTCATTCCACACTCACCATTGGTCCAGGCTCGCCAGGCTCACCGGGAGGTCCTGATGGCCCGACGCCACCCTAAAATTCAGAACGAGCGATAAATGAACCAAAGGAAAGCAGAATACCAAATTCTGCATTCTTAAGAATGCATAGTGTGGGGGTTGCTCTCTGCCTCTTTCCAGGTATGGAATATCAAGGAAATTACTGAATCAGAATATAATGCAGTTTCACAATCTCAAAAATCAGGTTAATATTAGGACTAGGTTTATTGGCCTATTTAGATAAAGGAGTCTTCAAATAGGGCTGGTGCAGAATGGGTACTCGATCAATAGTATTTAGCATCATCATCATCATCATCATCATCATCATCATCATCAACCACCTCACCGTTATCAACTCCCTTTCTGTTCAGCAATGTAACGAAGTCAAGTCCATACAGCTGATCATGACAATGAGATGACCTCGACCGAGCTAAAGATGTTTCCCTTTGAAGCATTCTTAGCCAATGCCTGTTAGATCATTACAAGGAGTCAAACAGTTCTACTTCATAGTTCTACTAGCATTTGATAGGTGTGCAAAGAAAGTATATAGTATTAGGATCATACAGATTCCACAAAATAACCACCTTGGCCTTACTTTATAATAATACTAATTGGAAATGGCCTTTTATTATCTGATCGTAAAGTCTGAGAGTCGGCAACAATCAGTTGCGGAAATCATCATGACATGAGATGATGTTGTCTTGTTGTAGAACCAAGGATACATGGATCCTAGTGTCAGAGGTCAATCACTTAGAGAAATCAGATGATGCACATTGACGACCATTGAGAAACTTGGAGGGGTAGGGAGACAGCTCAGTGGATAAGCATTTGCTGCGCAGGCATGAGGAGGATCGGAGTGTGGAAACCCAACACATATGGAGAACCGGGCAGATAAACAGCCAGCCTGTGATCCTCGTGCCGGGGAGAGGGACAGGAACAGGGCATCTCTGGGGCCCTCCAGCCAGATGACTGGTTAAACCGGTGAGCTACCAGTTCAGTAAGAGACCCTGCCTGCAAGAGAGAGACTCTGCCCCAAGAACTAAAGCAGAGAGCGACCAAAAAAGACATATGACTTCAGTCTTTGGTGTGCGCTCTCTCTCTCTCTCTCTCTCTCTCTCTCTCTCTCTCTCTCTCTCTCTCTCTCTCCCTCCCTC
>NW_004949106.1:9253001-9287729 GCF_000317375.1 Microtus ochrogaster | reverse complement strand
CACACACACACACATGTTATCAAGAAACTTTGAAAAAGAAAGCTGCCCATGCTTCTAAGTGGGTGAGGATTGTTTGGTAGATGCCATTCCAAGTGATAATTACACAGTTTAATGTTCTACCCCAAGAAGCCATGAAACGTGAACCTTATTTGTGCTCTTTCTTTATGTTGTATTTGTGCTCTTTCTTTATGTTGTAGTATATAATTTCATTGTAAAAAAAAAATACTTACTTGCTGTCCTTGTAAACCTTGAGGTCCCCTTGGGCCAACAGGACCCTTCAAAACAAGTGAGAAGAAAAGTTAGTTCATATTCAAGTCGCATTATATTTATTTTTAGAGTTATTAATTTTATTGTATGTGCATGAGTGGTTTGCTCATGTGTATCCAGGCACACCATATATGTGCCTGGTGTTCTGGGATGTCATAAGAGGGTATTATATCCTCTGGATCTGGAGTTGTGAACCACCAAGAGGGTGCTAAGAATCAAACCTGGGTTCTTGGCAAGAATAGCTGCTCTTAATAGTTGAGCGACCTCTTCAGTTCCACAGCTTATGCTTTTAAAATGGTGAATGTGTCTTAGAATCTGGGAAGTGACAATTTACTAGAGGGTCATACTGACATGACCTTGGATTTGCTTTTCTGGGAGGCAGATGCACTCAGGGCGATTAAATTTGACTGACGTGTGTGATGATTTCACTGTGTAACCTCTTTGCCATAAACATGCCTGTGCACACCCAGTGTTTTTATGACAAGGGCCCACAGATGAGCAAGTGGGAGATTCTGATAAAGCAAAGCATCTGAAGAGGGAAAATGTTGGCACCCACACAGTCCTTACAGATAGCCCGTGTGATGTTTCCGCTCTAGGGAGGGCTGGCTTAAATACCAAGCTAAGTCAACAGTTTATGAAACCAGCAGTACCGGCCAGATCATTTTCAATGTCAGTTTAAATTATCGGGGAATTGGGTTTTCTGGAACATTTCTTTCTTTCACAACACATATTAAAAGCATAAGCACAGGCTTCTCTCATCTAAACATGAAGTGATTCCCCTGAAGCAAAGGGGAGGCAGTGAGAAGTGAAAACTTCGGGAGGTTTTTAACTCCATATGAGAAAAATGAAACTTCATGTCAAACCTTATAAATAAAATCAGTTTAGCTAAAATAAATCTCAATCGAGTAAATGCTGCTGAATTCAGTTTATTTCATTCTATGTTTTAGCTACTAAGGAGAAAAAGCACCTTTAAAAATAAGAAATTTGAAAAATGGCCACTTTGGGAGACAGAGACAATGCCTCGGAAAGGAGAAGAGTGGGAAATTCAAGAAGGAATATCAAATTGTGTGCATGTATAAAAACAACATAAGGAAACTCATTATTATGTACAATCACTATAAGTTAAGAAAACATTCATTTTAATTAAAATTTTAAATTAAAGGACTTTAAAAATAAACACAGTTTGATAAGATAGTGGTAGGAATATGAATGTAATTTAAATTTAAATATATAAAACAACAGATATCTCAGAAAACTATCACAAAACAAGCAGTCAACAGTGATTTAGAGGACATGCAAATCATGTTTGAGATAGCCTAAAGCTGGCCTTAAAGATGGGTGGAGGGCTGGATATCTATGAGGTGTGACTTTATTTTGCATTGTCTGAGATTTCATTAACATGGACCGGTTTTGAATTATTAAGTTCAAAAGGCATTGAAGAATTGGTGTGAAGAGTGTTAGTTCCCACTGTGTGTCTGGAATCCTTCATATCGCCAAGTTAAGAATCAGTCCAAGAAGCTGGAAAATTCACAGGGCCAAAGACGAAAGAGGAATAGCCAGGGAAGCAGAGCTGCTGGACTATGGATGTCCAGTCAAAGGATACTAGGTCAGTAGGAACTCAGAAAGATGGAAATGAGTCAGCATTTGTTTGAGAAGTCAGGACCACAAGGGGTACACCCATACACTGAGACAATGGGGATGTTCTATCGGGAATTCACCAAGGCCAGCTGGCCTGAGTATGAAAAAGCATGGGATAAAACCGGACTTGCTGACCATAGCGGACAATGAGGACTACTGAGAACTCAAGAACAATGGCAATGGGTTTTTGATCCTACTGCACGTACTGGCTTTGGGGGAGCCTAGGCAGTTTGGATGCTCAACTTACTAAACCTGGATGGAGGTGGGCGGTCCTTGGACTTCCCACAGGTCAGGGAACCCTGATTACTCTTCAAGCTGATGAGGGAGAGGGACTTGATGGGGGAGGGGGAGGGAAATGGGAGGCAGTGGCAGGGAGGAGGCAGAAATCCTTAATAAATAAATAAATTTAAAAAATAAATAAATAAATAACACGAAAAAAAAAAGAAGTCAAACAAGTCAGGGTTTCAAATCGACACTATAAAAATAATAAATACAATTTTACTATAAAGAAATAGTCTCTTTGATGGTAGTCAAGTCCTCTTCCTTAAGTGCGAAATGAAATATGCAGACAGACATTGATTGATGCTCACAAATAGTACATAAGGGTATGACTGGAACATTCCTGGACTTTCAACTCACACACGGCAGGACTTGCAAAATAAACTAAATGTCTTGATAAGTGTGTTCTAAAATATTCTAATTTTATTTATGTTAATAAAATGTGTGTATGTATGTGTGCATATGTATGTGAACGTTTATGTGTGTGTTTGTATGTGTGTATGTATATGCTTATGTTAATGTGTGCATATGTGTGCATGTGTGTGTGTGTGTTTGTGTATGTAGGTGTATATGAGCATTTGTATGTGTTTCTGTGTATGTTGTGCTTCTGTGTGTATGTGTATATGAGCATCTGTATGTGTTTCTGTGTATTTTGTGCTTCTGTGTGTATGTGTATAGATGTTTGTGTGTGCATATATGTGTGTGTCGGTGTAGGTGTGTATGAGTGTGCGTTTGTGTTTCTGTGAATGCATGTGCTTCCGTGTCTGTTAGTGTGTGCATCTGTGTGTGTTTCTCACTGTGTGTGTGTGTGTGTGTGTGTGTATACTTGAGTGTCACGGTGCACACGTGAAAGACATAAGAGTCTAGTCTCTCCTACCGTATGTTTCTTGGGGGTTGATCTCAGATCAGCAGGCTTGGCAGCTGTCGCCTTCACCAGCTGAGTCCCCTCATTTGCTTACAATTGTATCTAACTCACTCAAGCTCCCCCATTTAGAAGTTTCTTTCAACTAATACTTGACCAGTAAACTGTGTGCTTACCACAGAGCCAGGCATGAGTCCCACTTGACTCCCAAGTCCGGATTTTTCATCCAGTCCAGCCATCTGCGCTGAAAAGGGCTGTGAAAGGTAGGCGTTGACATTATTTACACTGTAAAAGATGTGTATCGGCCGGGCGGTGGTGGCGCACGCCTTTAATCCCAGCACTCGGGAGGCAGAGGCAGGCGGATCTCTGTGAGTTCAAGACCAGCCTGGTCTACAAGAGCTAGTTCCAGGACAGGCTCCAAAGCTACAGAGAAAGCCTGTCTTAAAAAATCACAAAAAAAAAAATCAAAAGATGTGTATCTCCACACTTCTAACGGTGAGTTGTACACACTCTGCTTTCTCTATTAGACTCTTGTAAGCGCCGTTCTGAATATTTGACTTTAATACGCGGCAAAGAATTCAAGCTGCTTTTTGGTGCGCGCGCGTTTGATGGACTGTTCTTCCCCCAGCGAGTTTTCTCCATATGTTATTTCAGAAAACCTGCTGCAACCAGGCACACGAATCTTGACAGGTTCTCAGCTGCCTGCCACGGATCTGATGTCTTCATCTGGCTCTCTCCCACCCGGAACATGCTTGGAACAGAGCAAAGCTTAAAGGATGTACTTTAAATATTTATCCTAAAGATGCCAGATTCCATTTCAGAATATTTTAACTAGATGGGGTTTTTTATTGACGCATGGAAAGTAACCTAAGAGTTGCTTTTCTGTAAGTTGACAAAATTGTTATAATCCTTTCAGTAAATCTCTGATTATTGAAGAAGTGGAAATCATTTTACTTATTCTCTGGTATCTTTAAAATATTCTGGCAATTTAACTGACTAAAACTATTCATCTATCTCATCAGCTTTATTAATTAATTTATTAATTTTAGTGGGAAATAAGTATGTTGTTCAACATATAAGCAGACTGTTCCTTCTTTCATTAGTTGGTAAGCAAATGCATGAACAGTTGCAATATACTATAGTCTTCACACTCTTCAGGTGGCTTTTCCTATGCAGTAAACCCCGAGTGCCATCTGCAGCAACCAAGAGTTCAACGGGGCAGACAAATTTATTTGATTAAAGAAGAAAATTAAAATATAAGAAATACATTTAATGCTACTATGGCTTGATATAGCTTCCCCAACACACCCTAATGCCTTGGGTTAAAACCTTGGTCCCCAGGGCAATGTTCACAGGTGGAGTATTGGGAAGTAACTGGACCATGGAACTTCCCAATGAATTCACTCACCAGTGGAGTCATAAGTCAAAAGCATGGGTTCGGAGGAAGTAGAAACATTCATGAGATCTAGCTGCATGAAACTATCCAAGTCACTGCAAACATGCTCTGGGGAACTTTATCTTATCCCAAACTCTTCCTTTATTTGTCATCTTTCTAGCCATGCAGAAGGGGAATGTTTGCTCTCTCAATGTTAGGCCATGATGCTCTACCCCACACAGGCCCAGAAACAGGGGAGCCAGCAGCCATGGATGGAAACTTCTCACACTGTGAACCAATCATCTTTCCTGTAAACTGTTTCTCACCAGCATCTGTCATGGTGACAGAAATGTCTGCCCCAAGAGTCTGTACAACCTCGTGTTCTTTCCATCACCACAAATATGGCATCCTCTCTTGGGAGGATGCAGGTTTAGTTTTGGGAGCCTGGGGAACAGCAGGACAGAGAGGTGTGTTCTTCAGTTCATTGTATGAGCATTGCAGTGTTCTCTCAGCACCCCCAGAAAAAAAGCGAGGGTTTTGGGGTCTGGAACTACCACTGGAGAGCAAATAATTTGATGCAAACTTTGAGAAAAGGATGCTTTGGATTTTCCAGCAATTCCTTTTGGATTTATAAGTTTCACTGGTGTTCCCAGTAGATCTGCGTTCATGCCACAGGTTCAGAGTAAAGTATCAACTTCTGAACGGATACAGTCTGACACCATCAGGCTGAATTCACGATTTGTGAATCACCTAACTGTTACACTAACCAGAGCACACAACTCACCCTGCTCATTCCATCAGGCCCTGGGTGAGAGGGATGTCCGGGAGGCCCTGGGGCACCGGGTTGACCGGGAACACCTGGCTCTCCATCAATTCCCTGAGGACCACGAGGACCCTAGGAAAGAAAACCACTGGACGTTAGAACCACATTCAAATAGGTGCTCAATAGGAAGCTAAATGCACAGACTTCGAGAAGGCAACCATGGTCATTATAACAGACAATCTAAACACTGTCAATTTCCCCACTGCTCAGGGCTTCTGTCACTGAGACACAGTCTTGGTAAGAATTTTATTTGATGTGTTAAATCTTAGAATGATTCAAAAATCATGTCACCTCAGCAGCAGTCTAGAATGAGGTTTATTTGATGAGATTTTTTTGCTTACATATATTTAATAAACAGTTTCTAAATGTATCTGTCTGGTATTACAGTTACCTGTGAATGTGCCTGCTTGTCCTGTTTTTCACCCTATCTTCTCCTAAAATGCAAAGGCCCTGGATAGAGTTTGTGGGTCTATTTCATCTTCTAATTATATGAGGCTTGCAGAACTTCTGGTACACAGTGGACACTCAATACTGTGGATAACATTTGCACACTTCACTCTACTTTAAGTCTGGCACGTCTCATTTTCCTGCCCACCCAAGCGGTCAGCCAGACGAATGAGACATGAGAGGCCAGTTCTCAGACAAGTGAACAATGACCCTTCCCGCCAAGCCCCACCCTTTCCCTAACCCACATTCTGAGGGCAACTTGGGGAAGAGCCACGTCCTCAGGTCTGGAAAAGCTCCGTTTCCCAGCTTCATCATTCCCGTCAGGCTCGCGCGCGCGCGCGCGCGCGCGCGCGCGTGTGTGTGTGTGTGTGTGTGTGTGTGTGTGTGCACACGCGCATACGCCTAAAAATCTTAAGCTCTCATAGGAGAGGAACAAAGAAGTCACAAGATAATTTGAATTTTATCAGTGTATATGGGGAACGAGTAAGGTGGTAAGTTGGTGTTTAATAGTAAAAAAGCTTCTAATTCTTAGCCAAGAGAGTAGCTCTACCTGGCCCACAGTCAGCAACTCAAATGTAAACCCACAATGCAGCCCAGAAGGCTGGAGAAGCTGAAGAAGCTGATTAATCGTAATTTGCTGAACTCAAACATCCATATTTTTCTGGAGTTGGCCAAATAACACTTATGTCTTTGAACTGAGAGAAAAAAAATAGCCTAAAAAAATCCAACGCATGATTTCTTAGAAAAAAAAACATTCTTATATTTGAAAAAAATCAGTCCCCTTCTTGCCCCTCGCCCACTGGCAAGTCAATACTCTCTCTAGTGCATTATCAGGTTTATTTCCGCTGTCGTCTTTGCCCCCAGATCACAAAGTGTGGCAGGTACCTCTGCTCCAGAACACACAGTAGCCTTTAGCTTAGTCAGAGTGCTTTTCCCCACAAAAGCCAACTGCTCAGTACAAACTATTATTATAAACAGAAACTTAAAACAGAAACAAAATGCTTACTCCCCAAACGTTTCCAAAATAAACAGAAAATTCTATTTGCTTTATGTATGAATACAAAGCGATCTGGTTAACAGGAATTCTCGAGATTGTTACTGTATTCGCTGGTTAAGCCTGATCGGATACCAAGGAAGGTCTGGCCTGAAGAGATCCTACATTTTTGTTGACGTCCAATTTCTTCTGTATTTTCCTGGAATTCTCTCTAAATATCGCTTGTATGTGTTAGTCTATCAGAACTTGAAAATTAAGTAAATGAACTCTTGCGAAAATTTTCTAAGACGAAGTGAATGCGAACAATTTAAGGACAATAAGAATACAATGTAGACGGTTTAGTGACTAAAAACTAAAAATGAGCTAGAATTGGGAATCCATTCAAATGTATATTTTCAGTTAAACTTAATCACATCATTTGTGTGTTAAAGTAAGTAAATGTTCTGTTTCATCCTTTTCTCTCATCCCCCAGAAGACACTCGGGCAGCACGCTGCATAAAAGTACTTGCAGACGGCCACCACTAGGTGGCGAACTTTCAACGTCCACATGAAGAAAACAGCGGACACTCTTCAATCACTTTTCCCTGCTTGTCATTTTTAGTCTGTGGTGACACCTGGAGCGCTAAACGCATTGAAACCACTAATACCAGCGAAGTAGCTCAATAGATCAGCAAAGAAGAGCGCACGAGAGGATGAGAACATGCAATTTAGTCCCCTGATGTGGCCACAGCTGGTTTGGGCACTACCATCCACCTGTATGCAATCCACCCACACTGCCAGCTCGATTCTAGAAGCCTTAGCGCTTCGTCCTCCGTTTGGTTTAATGTGTGGATGCTTTTAAAGAAAACTAGGCTGTAAGATTTCAGAACGATCTGACCTACAATAGATTCCACTCCTACTTATACGTCCAGAGTCACGTGTTGCCTCCTTGCTCACCTATTCCTTCCATGTATATCCCCACAAATGCATATTTGGATACTTAAAATTCCATTGAAAATTAAGTTTTAGTAGCTGCAGTTTAGAGATAAAAATTAAACAACACAAATGTTTTCCTGACCAAAATAAGGGGTAATGAGAGCAACAAAAACGTAATCCAGTTTCTCAAAATATGAAACATCTTAGATTTTATGGTGGGTGTAAGAAAGCATACACTTAAGAAGAGAAGAATATACTTCGTATGGAAGTAAATAATGAGATAACTAGGTTCTACAATGCGTATGTGACATCGTGCTTTAGATCATGGACACACAACTTTTAGTTATAACTCATCCCCTTTGTTAGAAGTGTTAATTTCTTCCAGTTATTAGATCTCTGTAACATCTACACCAGGTAAAAGAAAGAATTCTTCTTAGGAAATAAATCTTATCCACCAACAGTTTCTTTTTCCCCTCTCCACAGAGGGGAAATTTCCACAGCATCCATAAAAAACCAGAGTGCAGGTGTTTTACCTTAAATTAATATTCTTGGCATCGTTCTCTCTTGAATGACAACTTCTGAACGCGGCATGATGTATTAACCTTGTTTCTATAATCAGTGTGTCGGTAATTTGACTTTATAAAATCTAAGTGATTGCAGTTGTGTTATCTGTCTAGTAAGGAGTGGCTAATCACTTTCATGCAATAATTTTCTCTACATTTGGAGAACTGTAAGTTCATTTCGTGATTGGAATTCTTTGTGGCGTTTAGTGGAAATGGCAGAGCAAAAGTATCTCTGGTATCCTCCCTGCATTCAAAGGAAAAGTGCAAACCAGCACATTGGACAAACATTTGGGGGATGGGGGAAACAGTCGCCAACTTACAGGTCTTCCTTTGGGGCCTCGGTCTCCTCTTGGTCCTTGTGATCCTGGAGGGCCCTAAAATGCAAAGTATGGTTATGGATATAAACACTTAAGAATTTTTAAAGAAGGTAATCGATAAAAGAATGTTGAAAAAGACACATCACTTTTCCAGTTTAGTGCAGTTGAAGACTGAACAGCAAAGCTTGAGAGAGTGAATGTTCTATAAACCAAAGGGCTGAGTGTTTCAGGGGTGAAGTTCAAAGAGCTGCACAGTCTTGGGCACCACATAAAGGCACTACGGAACTGAACGTATTGGCATAGCTAGCAATTGCAAATTAAGCATCATTTTCACAAGCTGGCTGCAATTTAAATCTTTGGCCAATAAATTCGAGGTACAAAAGCTTAAGAGTTCATGTCTGAAGACTCATGGAAAAGTGTCAACCTAAATTATCAGTTATCTGGTAGAATATGTGAGTTCAGATTGGCACACAATGCTCCAGACCACTCACCACTGGGCTCTCTGCTGCTGGCAGCTTACTGTTGCTTCATGTACATTCAAACAATGATGGATTATTGTTTTTATGGTACACATACATGCATACATTTATATGCTCAAAATTTCTCGAATTCTAAGTGCCGCAGTTGCTGCCTTACTAGAAACATTTATTTAAAAATTGTTATTTGTTTCAACCAACAATCTTGCTTCTGTTGTTTTATTTAATTTTTTTATTAAGATGTTTTCCCATAAAGCAAAGAAAACCATCGCACAAATCACAATCCCAGAGAAGCCAGACAACAAAGAGGACCCTAAGAGAGATACACATAGATTTAATCTACATGGGAAGTAGAAAAAGACAAGATCTCCCCAGTAAATTGGGAGCATGGGGAGGGTTGAAGGAGGGGAGGGGAGAGGCAAGGAGCGGAGCAGCGAAAAATTTAGAGCTCAATAAAATCAGTAAAAAAAAAAAAAATAGATGCTCAGTATTCACAACAAATACTGGAGGAAAACACTTACTGCAGGTCCCGGACGACCGCGTATGCCCGTTACCTAAACACCAAACAAGAAAATTATGAAGATAAAGCTTACAGAGACTTGGAAAATTCAACAGTCTAATGAATAAGAACAAAAGCTCGGTGGAATCTTTTTAAGGATGTGCCCAACTAGTTGTACTTCCTCTGACTTCTGAGTTAAAATATCACCTGTTTGGAACTTTAGTACAGAAATATAGTGTTTGCATGGAAATTGATACATTTTATTGATACAATAAATTCACATTGATACAATACATTCACATTGAAGACAGAGGCTCTAAGCTAAATCTTCACTCTCAGGGCAGCTAAGTGACCTTGAACTAACTGCTTGTTCTCTCTATAATAATTTTCTTTAAATGGAAATTTATATGTAGACTGAAACGCATAATGGTGTCTGTGAAACAATCTCACTCACGGAATTATGTGGCATGAAAAAGTTAGTCAAATATTTAGAATCTAAGACACATCAAATATGAAAAGGGGAAACTATAAGAAATGCATACTTTTGGGTAAATTGAGAAAATAGGGTTTTCTACCTTATTACTATTACTCTAGGTAGTACCTATTGCTACCTAATAATTACTGAGTGTAATCTTTTCGCTTAACAGATCAATGAAAGCTGCTATAAAATCTATGGTTTGAAATGATAGCAATTTTGTCATATCCATGGCGTAGCTTCTGGTCACCACAAGGATAATGATGTCCTGAGAATTCTGAATTAATGTGGAATTTTGATCAGGATCAGGAATGACACACTTCCAAAAGTGCGGAACACCATTATATACAATTTAATACACTTAATACTATAAGAATATGATTTTTTTGTGAATATAAAATTTAATGTTACAAAGCATACGTATTATATCTAATACTGTATTCTGCCTTGTGCATGTTTTATTAAACTTTTTCAATATAAATTAACTTTCTTTTTGAATGGAAACAATAATATACAACTTCTATAGTTATGCTTGAAAATAGTACAGATATTGTTTTATGGATAAATAATATACACTTACAACAGGCACGAGTCCTGGTTCTCCTTTTTGTCCCTAGAAAGATTTTTTTTTAAAAAAAAGAAAAAAAAACCAATTAATAAAATATAAATTATTTGGAGCAATAACATGTCGCACTAGTCTAGAGAAATACTGGGAATGTAGATAAGATGCTAGCAATGCGAACGAAGTTGATGTCATGATCAAGGCATTTGGTCAGACATTCTTTGTGAAGACAATGAGACGAAGACCATGAAAGAAATGGAGCACATGAAATGGGAAGGAAGTAAACCTTTGCTTTACTTCATTTTTCCTAACCCCAGTAGCAGAGAGCTGATTAGAATAAGAAAGAGTCAGGGAGAAAGAAGTAAAGACAGAGACTCAATGGGACATCTCCCCATAGAGGAAAACCACAGAAGAAACCCAGAGAGCCGTGCGTTTGAGTTTCCCATACGTCCAAAGTGGCAGGGTATTGTCATCGACAGAAACCATTCTTGCCCCTCCCCTCGTGTTCCTTCCATAGACTTCACGGCGCACATCAAAAGTTACAGATGCTTGCCTCTCATCAGAAGAGGAAGCACGGTTGTTCTAGCCTGTGCTTCTCAGTCTCTGAGGGAAACGTTGGAAAAAAGTCAATTGCATAGCAAGAGACTGCCATGTCAATTTATGAACGTCAGTGAAGGAGCAACAAGGAAACTAGACACCAATAAAAATCTAGGTCACCAAATCGTATACTCCAAAGGGGAAGATCTAATTATATCTTTCCAATATTACCTCACACATGGAAAACTGGTGAAGCTTTAAAACTGATCATTTCAATGATCATCATGACAGACTCAGTAGCAGGGCATACAATACAGCGATCACATCGGTCGATCTGAGTCTGGAGCAGGTGATGCATTAGAGTAGGAACGTGGTCCTAGAGCAGAGGTAGTTACTAGGGAAACAGTTATGACTACTGCTGTCCTCACAGACAAGAAGGTCTTCTCCAGGAAAATACCTTCTTCAGGTAAGGTCCTGAAGGTGAAGGAGGGGGAAGAGGGCAAGCAGTATGCTTTGGGAAAAAAAATTAATTTATTTTGGATCAATTAATTATCCTCCGATGAAGAGACCAATTCGTTAGAGTAGAACACCCCTCGCTTTCTCTCCTTCCCCTTCCTCCTTCTTCCTTCCTGTCTTTCCTCCTTCCTTTTCCTTGATTTTCCCCTGACCACAAATGTACGTCAAGTTCCTAAGGCACATGAACTATTTACTGAGTACAATGAATAATAAAAGGATGGAAACAGCAGAACGTGATCCAAAACTCCTAATGTGGTTCACAACTTTCCGACAGGAACGGGCAGTTGACTAAAACTAGCTCAGTGGTCGAAGGCTTGCCCAGTATATGGAAAGCCCCGACTCTGCCATGCTGAACACAGAGAAGACAAAGGAACTGCAGAACCAGTAGGTTAGCGGCCTCTGTAACTCTCGGCAGTCAAGGAACTGTATCCATTCAGTCTCCGTGTATTTCAGGTTACCTTACACTCCACTCCAAGCTTCCAGACATTTCAAAGAACAGTTCTGTGTGGATTGTCTCAGAAAGAGCTTTGCATTGCGGAAAAGAAACAATACAAAGTAAAACTCACCTTCCTTCCTCTACCTACAAAAAGAAAAGAATAAACATATCACTTTACGGAGCAATGACTATGAAAAACACGCAGCATATATGCTTTCAATAGTTTATTTCTTATAGATTTCAACACAGACAGGTTATCTCTGCACGAATATGGCAGAGTGCAAAAACTGCTTTGAATTCTAACAAAGGACATTGCACATATATTGGGATTATGCTCATGTGACCATAATTTTCTTCACAACATTTACGGTGATTCTAGTGTTAGTAAAGCCTACTCTTATCATAAATTATGTTTAGAGTTGTCTGTTGTTTTTAATACTTTAAAAGAGTCAAGAGGTTTAGTTCAAATGCAAATTGTATTGAACGTCCAACTCTGCAATGGAAATCTGTAACCCACGACATGTCCTCTGTCCCGTGCTTACTGGTCTCTGTCAAGCCCTGTGCCACTAGAAGTCACTGCTATTTCTTTCATGTATATAATCCTCATGAATAAGTAAATGATATCAGGTACCCAATTTTTCCTTATTCTCCTATCCTTGTCTGCGTATGGTAATAGATAGTTACATCACACAAATCTTTGCATAATTTGTCTTCCTGTTTGCTTTTCAAATCAGGATCTCATCATGTGAATCCAGGACAGTCCATTTAGCAGCATTAGTTTCCCCACAATTAATTATTTGGGTTGTTTCTGGCTTTTTTTCTAACTACTAAAGATAGCTTATTACCCTGCCATAATATTTTGAAAAATGGAACTGAGAGAAATAGAGAAATTGGGATAATTTGGGGTTTTGATGGACCAGCCACGAACCATGTCAATTATTATAAGTGATGTGAAATGAATAAATATGACCCCCTGTAAGCATATTTATAAGACAAATTTCCTTAAACTCTTTGAGCCAATGAATAGATAATTATAATTTGACATATTATCAATATACCACCTCCTGAGGTTGCAGCCGCTTGATCATCTTGTAGTCAGTGAACAAAACTCATAACAATAGCTGGTGATACAGTATGCTAACAAACACCACTATATTGTTCAATTTGCTAGATGAAGCAATGTGACTGATTCCTAATTTTGATTTTAAGGAACTCTGACAGGTATCATAGTCAAATTTCCTTTAAAAAAAATAAGTCATTTCTTCTCCTATTTTTTGTTATTGAAATTTTATCATTTGTAGCTGAAATTTCTTTCTATTTAAAACATTGTCATCCTTTGTGACTTGAATTACAAATTTACTTTATTGCTTGCATGCCGGCGTGTTGTAGAATAGTGTTTTGAGGTGTGCTGCTTTTGTTCGTGCTTCGTTTGTTTAACTCTGCGAAGCTGTGATGCTTTGCCTGCCTAAAACACCTGATGGTCTAAATAAAGAGCTGAACGGCCAATAGCGAGGCAGGAGCAAGGATAGGCGGGGCTGACAGGAAGAGAGAATAAATAGGAGGAGAAATCTGGGAAGAAAAGGAGGAGCAAGAGAACAAGGAGAGGAGGACACCAGGAGCCAGCCATGGAGCAAGAGTGAAAATAAGATATACAGACGCAAGTAAAGGAAAAAGCCCAGAGGCAAAACATGTTTGGGATAATTTAAGTTAAGAAAAGCTGGCAAGAAACAAGGCAAGCTAAGACCAGGCATTATAAGTAAAATAGCCTTCATGTGTGTGTAATTATTTGGGAACTGAGTGGCCGTCCCCCCAAAAGAACAAAGAGCAAAAGGGCAAAAACAAACAAACGTTTGTTTTTATTTTGTTTTCCTTGTTTGTTTGCATGCTGGGAAATGAACCTAAGGCCTCACTCATGATGTCTGAATACTTTACCGCTGGACTTGACCAGACCCTGAAAAAAAGCCTTCTATGTTTCAGGATTACAAAAGAAATCTGTTATTTTTGACATGAGTAGAATTCTCTTTTATCTCATATTCTGTCAACTATTTGTGCTTTGCACTGCTTTAAAATGTGTGATTGTTGTGAATCTAAGATTTGTCTAAAATGCAACCATTTTAGAGGTCTTATATTAATTAGTATTCATGATAAGAATACAATAGAATGTTCACATTTCTAAGCCTTTGCTTATCTATTATAACTTTATCAGCTATTTTTTTCCGTGTTTTATCTTAACTATAGATATTTGTTATTGCTATGAATGGGATATATTTTATTCTCGTTATTTATATTATAATGCAACTATTTTACAGAACAAATCTGTACATTTCTGCTGGTTAATTTTATGCTATACTGCCTTACGGTAATTTTTTATTCAGTTTCCTTAGGTTTTATAAATGCACACTTTTGTTTTTGTGGAAATGATGATTGCCTTCAAAGAGCATGTCTAGAGTGGCTACTGACTATCCGCCACCAGTCATGCAAAATGCACAGAGGGAAAGATTATAATTTTCAAATTTCTGCCCGGTTTTCCCAGCTAGCGAAAGGGTTTGCCCAGGTTCTGTTAGTGCTGCAGGCAGTTTTCGTCCATTACATCATGGTTTTCTCTGCTCCATTGTCTTAGCTTCTTTGGAGACTTTTCAATTATATGTGTATCTTCTACATAGTGTCTGCCTTTTGATATGTTTAATTCTTCTTGATTAATTTTTATTTTTCTCTTCTCATGGATGTCATCTCTACCTCTTCTGTAATTTGTGCACAGTCCCCTCATTGTTCAATTTCCTGGCTCATCTTTCTGTTTTGTTTTTCCTATTGCTTTCATATCACCGCACATGGATCCTGACAGAAGGGTTTTTCTCTTAGACACAATTATGACTTTCCTAGGTTTCGACCTGAAGGCACATCTTAGTACTTAGTATGCCTTATTTATACTTATTTATACATAAAGCACCCAGCACTCAGAAAGCTCTAGAAATGCTGAGAATATTGTAAGCTCAATTTGGTATGAGTTAATTTTGTTTGGATTTGATGCCTGGTCCTTAGATCTTGCTAGCCTTGAACTCAGTCTGTAGCTCAGGCTGACTTTGAACCCTTGATCTCTCCTACGTCACATTCCAACTCCTCAATTAAAGGCCTGCGCCACTGTATTCAGCTCCAGAAATTTTACCTGGTCTATGACCACACATATGCCAGTGTGGTTTTGTCTCATAAATTTAGCTGAAATCAGCTACCCTTACTTCATGCTTCATTAGTATAAGTCTGCTGCCATTCATTGCCACTACTTCTCTTGGGAGGAGTCACACTCCCCTGCACTAGTTAGCGGCAGGAAGTTAGCAATTTTGCTCTCCGACATTTGCCGACACACTCTCACGTGCTATTTCTTTATCCCCATGGTTTAATTGTACTGATTCCTGGGCCCCTATGAAATTAGGTCTGCTTCCAGGAGCTTCTTTGTCTTTATCATTCTATGACGTGTGTTTATCATACCGTACAAATTTGAGTTTAAGTATTGATCTAAGGTGCATTGTTTCCGATAAATAATATCCAAGATGAAAAGATATAAGTGGCTGTCTAATATGTCCATGTATGTACTGTTGAATACTTCATTATATTTTTGTTGTCAAATGGGATTTGTGAAAAGCAGAAGGAAACCTTGATAATATTTTGACAATGGCAGTACAAGGAACAAAACAAACAAACTTAAAAGCTTAGTGTTGGCCTTATGTAACTCATTAAAATATGAAAATGTAATGCATGCCTGTCTCTTTGATTAATAATCAAATTGATATATATATATCAATTACACTTAAATACATTTTTAAAAAACCTTTTTAAACCCCTGAATTATTATCCTTCCTTTCTCCAAGAACTTGCTTCCATTTCTTTCCAGTACATCCTTCACACTAATCATGCCTTGGATTTTTGAGGTGATGTAAGATAAATTGCTAGATCAGTAAACTTTATTATGAATAATTTTTGTATTCTATAGGGTGAAGCTTGTACCGGAGGCAATAAATATGTGTTCTGAATTTTCCATTGGATATTAAACAATGAAAGTCCACAAAGTATCTTGGAGGCACCCTTTATATACAAAATAACAACAGCCATTTATGATGCACAATCGTCCTCTAATTAGATATAACTGTTTAAAACACGGTCCTCTGATAGTTAAGAAAACAAGAAATCATTGTGTATCCATTTCTATATATTAATCAGCCTCAGGAGGGAAAACCAGGTTCTCTACTTGCTCCATGAGTTTCATTACACACACACATATATTATATCATATTATATATATAATATATTATATTATATATATTAGTTTGCTGATTTCAAAGTCATTAGCCCCTGAGGTCACCGAGTTAGTTGCTGTGATTATTCATTCAGATTGTTGAACTATGTGGGCAATAATTACTCTGAAATAAAGCCATGGACTCGATTCTGAAACAGCCGTGAGCATGCTTACCAAAATTAGTGTCTGCACCTCCAGGGGTTTGTGGGCATACTGGACAGCACTCTCCAGGAGGTTTTATAGGATTGGCACAGCTGAGCATTTCTGGGCACTCTATCTTGTCACAAAGAATGGCACCATTGTCACAGACACAGATCTGGCACGCAGAAGGTTTCCAAATGTCTCTATTTAAATACATCTGGCCGCCTTGAGTACAGGCCACTTCTTCATCATATTCATCTGAAATAAAAACGAAAAGATGATAGTAATTCATACTTTGTGGAATGTTTAAGATAATAAAGTATCGTTTTGGTCTTGAAACTTCTAAGAAGTAATATCCTAGGGCTTGAGACCTAGCTGGATCAGGAAAGCCCCTGTTGTGCAGGCATGGGGAGCTGGGTTTAGATTCCCAGCACCCATATAAAAGACTGAGCAAGTGTAGTCAGTCACGTATGTCTGTAACCTAGTACTGGTAGGATTTCCAAGAGCTACCCAACCACTCAACCCAGCCAACTTCAGGGAGAGATTCGGTCCCAAAACACAGATAGAAAGCAGTTGTGGAAGGTACCACTCACAGAGGGAAGGGGGAGGAGGATAAAGAAGGGGCGGAGAGAAGAAAAGGGACTAATCTCTTTAGAAGACAAAAGACAGATGGATTTATTCACATAAAACAGTGAGTATCTGTTCATCATGTAAAGATAAATGAAATACGTGTCCCCCTAACAGATGACGAGGAAAAACATGCTCCAAAGTAAGTATGCCATTTCACCAAGGAATGCTCCTCACAAGACTTTACTTTCAAAATTATGAGTAATTGTGCATAATACAGTTTGGTAAAGAAGAACAGAAAGAAACAACCTGAAAACAGAGAGCAAAAAGGATTTTGAGAGGGAATGAGTGACTTCAGTCCGTGTGGACCCTAGATGACTTTGTACTTCCTGGAGATTATATACAAGTAAATCTCAATCTCAAAAGAGTTCAAGCAGATTCGTGTACTGAGAGAAACTTCCAGAGAATAGCATATGGACTTCTGGGAATTGTTTTAAATCCGAATTGAAAATGAAATAACCATTTCCTGTCTCTTGCATTACGTTTCCTTTAACCATGCCAAACTGAGGATATTTGTTTTTTAAATTGTAACAGAAACACAAAACTCATACAGATAATGACAAAAATATCTTTACATTGAAACCAATTCATCAAAGTCATAACAAAAATAATATTGTGGGTTTTATGTTATTTTATTAATTACCTTTCTATATTTAGATAGAAGGTTTTTGTTTGGTTGTTTGTTTGTTTCTTTCTTTCTTTCTTTGTTTCCAAGACAGGGTCTCTCTGTAGCTTTGGAGCCTGTCCTGGAACTCATTTTGTAAACCAGGCTGGCCTCGAACTCACCGAGATCTGCCTGCCTCTTGTCTCCCAAGAGCTAGTATTAAAGGCATGTGCCACCACCCAGCTGATAAGTTATTTTTAATATTGAGAAATATGTACACGTGTGTACATGTGAAGCAACAACAGTTTTAGTTAACTTGAAAGAATGCACATATTATATGATTAGCTTCAATAAGAGGCCAACCTGTGCATAACAGAACACAGATAGGACCATAGCACAGTTCTAAATACTCAAAACTTCTCGCCCTTAGCACCAGAACTCCTCCATATGGCAACGGCAGTTGCTTTCTGGTCTGCACAAAATATCCCGTTGCCTGGTCCCTAGATCCCAGTTCCTTCAGTTTTCCTGTATCTTCATGGCTATCACAGGCTACAGCTACCAAGGGTTTTTCTTCAGAATCCCAACCCATATGGCCTTCTTCAACAAGGAGACAATCTGTTCCCTTGTTTAAACCCAGCTTCCCTCTAGAGCTTTCTGCAAAAACCTCACAAAGGAAAATGAGCATCTCAACCCTTCTAAAACAGTTCTCAACTGGCATTTTCAATACCTCCACAGAAAGATGAAAGGCAATTGAGCAGAGGAACTGGGGAGCACTCAACCCACAAGCTTCTTCAGGTGCCGAAGTTCCAGGAAGGAAACTGAAACAACAAAACAGTACCCAATTCCCAGCAATAAACAGGTCATCTGTCAAGTGCTCAGAACAAGACAGGGATGGACACCTATATCACAGCCCACCCTCTAAAACTCAGTTATCATCACAGAGGAAGAGTCAATAAGATTGTGAGAGCCTGGCCAGGCCAGCCAGGACTGCACAGTGAGATCCTGTATCAATATTTCCAAAAAGAAGGAAGGGAGGGATAGAAGGAGGGAGGGAGGGAAGGAGAAACCAAGAGAGAAGAGAGGAAGGGTTGTGAGATACAGAAACAGTGGCTCTCTCCAACCAAACACTATGTCCCAGATATGTCAGAGCGGCACACCGGAGCTCACATCAGCAGGAATTGATTGCACGAGATCAAGCCAATCAAAACCTGAGCATGAGCAGAGGCGGGGCTTCTGAAGCCCCACCCCTAGTTGAGGATTTGTTGGCAACTGGTGGCTTGTGGGGCAGGGAGAGTCAAGATATTGTCAAAGATGTCCCGCTAAGGCCACCTACATCCATGCACCTTCAGGCAGCGCTACATGAACCCTAAATTTAAAGTAAAAGAACAAACAGTACTGGGGAAACTAAGCGGTCAGGGGATGCTAGAGTAACTGGAGAAGAGGAAATGGAGTCATTAATTAAATTGCATGTGCATGTATGAAATTCTCAAGCAATAGAATGTGCTGTGCTTGCATTAAAATTAGTTTTAAGCATTCTCCTTCCAAAATAAACATTCCAAAACATGATCCATATAAACATGGACTCGGTTCACAGTTAATGGAACTACTACAATAAATAGATAAATTTAAAATAACTTCTGAGCGCCAATATGGCTCAGTGGATAAAGGCGTCTGTAGCCAAGCTTGAACTCAAGCCCAGGGGACTCCGCGAAATGTAACGAGAGCAGGCCCAGAGTTTTCCTCTGTCTTCCACGCTCAAGTTCCATGTTCCCCATCTCTTCCACACAAACATGTGGACAGGCGCACAGAATAAATAAATAAACTTAATTTTCAGAATCAAAGGAACTTTGCTCATTAAGTTTCTGGTTGAGGAAGCAAAAGCTACTTTCTGTTTTTAAATTCATTGCTTGAAAATTAAATAATCTGTTAGGTCAAATAGCTATTTCTCTACAATTTGGGGGGGTCAAGGTTGAGGGTTGGTAATGTTCAAACATATTAACGGGATGAGGTGGTATTGGGTATGTGCTGATCATTCAAATACTGAAGATATATGTGTTCTGTTTTATATATAAATTTATCACTATGGAACATCATATATTAATATATATAGTCTGATATATAATGCTTTATACAACATTGTGAAGTTATATTTATTTATACACTAAAAATAGATTTGTATAAACTATTATGCAATGTATTAATACTAATTAAATATAATTAATATAGAATTGTGCTTATATAATTTTAATTTTGCAACAGTGTGCTATAAACAACAAATTTAAATTCACATAGATAATGAAATATTCTTAGAAATAGTGTATTATCACATGTATTAGTCGTGATGACATGCAATATAACTGGAACTAAAACTGGAAAGTAAAAATACCCAAGATGGCATGCAAATTTTCACTTGGGTATTACTAAAATGTGTACAAATCTCAGCAGATAGCTTAATCATATTTCTGCAGCGACTTTAGGAAACAAGGTCTGGAGAACATTTTCTCCAGCTCACTAGTCCGTTTGTGTTGTTTGGAATACTTTTGCCTTTGTCGACAAAGCTGTTTCTATTCCATCCCTAACTTAAAAGTCATTTCTTGTTCTACATCTTCTCCTGGTGACTGCTGGGAATTTTTCAAATAATCTGTACTGTTTTCTCTGAAAGCCAAATAAACTTGTTCTTGACCCCAAGAAGCAGGGCAGGGAGCGGGAGGAAGTGAGAGAGAGAGATTGGAAAAAAAGACTCACCCTTTCAGTCCTGTGTTAACACAAATGAGAGCGATTTCTCCCTGGAAGTCTGAGACAATATGATCTTAGCTCCAGGGGCAGAGAAGGGGCCACTCTATAGCTTTCTTGAAATGGCAATGCAAAAGCTGGTTTTGTACTCGGATTCATCCCTGGTCTCTTTCTCCTGAGAATTTATAATTACACTTAAGATGATATGGACACGTAGTCAGAATGCTTTTACACGGCAAGGAGATGAAAACCCACATTCACTTCTGAGGCATGCCTTCTCCTCGCCCCCACAAGAATCTGTTCCCATCACAGAGGGCCCAGTGAAGACTTGCTGTGCATGTCTGAAGGAAATATGTGGGCACAGAAAGAGTGCTTAGAAAATAGAGCTCATAAACTCCTCTGTGTTTCTGCATGGCCGTTGTGCAGAACGTGGCTACCGTCCTTTGTGTTTCGACAGGGCCAATTACTTAAATGAAAAGCAGAACAGGAAACAAAATGATGAAAAGAATTACAAAGATGTTGCCGTGACAGAATTATTGCATGAATACCAGCAAAGGAGTGTGAATTTTCAAATGAAATCCTGAGAAATCTAATAGTGCCCTCAAGACTCTGCTACTCAATTCAGAAACAGAATCCAGGCTCAGATCTGTAGTCTAGATTTGAGTCCTAGAAAATACACGCACATGCACTCATACACACATCACACACACACACACACACACACACACACACACACACATCCTGCAAATCTGTAATTTCATGCTGCTTGCACTTTTTGCTGCTTAGAGTTTATTAAAGTCACTAACATTTGAAAAAGGTCAAAATATGGCCGTATTTTTACTCTTCTCTAATTTCTGTGATGTAATTTCCCACATTTGAACTGCAGGCTACAGGATTGCTTTCCCTTACTAAGTACCACAGCAGGCTGACGCCATTGTGAGTCACCCACAAAGATCTGGCACGAGGATCGTGACGGAGAGATGCATTTTGTTTAATCATCTTTTTCTTGAAATCAACTCAATGGCTCTATGTTTATAAAAAGTTTTCTTTTATATAGATCTGTGTTCTTACAAATCTGATGTGTTTTCGGATTTAATTGTCCGAATTCAGTACTTAATCACTAGATGGCAGGGCACACACACCATCTTTTAACAACCAACAACTAGAAAAGGAAGATTTTTAAAGCTGCCCTTTGCCAACTCTGAGCTAACATTCCCTGCTTTTCCATTCCTTCCTACGCAGTTTATGTGCAAAAGATGCCCACATAAAAGATCTCAAGTTCAAAGCCAGCTGGGGCTATATCATGATATTTTATCTCAAAAAAGAGAGGTAGGGGAGGAGAGGAAAGGCTGAAGAAAGAGGTAGGGGAAGGAGGGGAAAGGCTGGAGAGACATGGGGGGGGGTTATAATCACCTACTACTCTCGCAGAAGACTTGAGTTCAGTTCCCAACACCCAAAGTTGATAATTGTCCTGTAAATCTAGTTCCAGGGAATGCAGTAACCTCTTCTGGCCCCCACCCACCAACTCACAAACAGACAGCTCACACACAAAGAAGGAAGGAAGGAAGGAAGGAAGGAAGGAAGGAAGGAAGGAAGGAAGGAAGGAAGGAATCTTAAGAAATGAAAGATATATATTGAAACCTTTGTAAACCAGAGATACTTAATTCCCAAACAATATAACTAACGTTCTTCTTCATAGAACCTGAAGAAAATAGTTTTAAATCTATGCTCGTACTACTATTAAGCCTTAAAAGTAAAACTGCGAATAACCTAAGGGCCTTTAACTATAGTTCACTGAAGGTCTTCCCTGTAGAAAGTATGCCATGCCCTTATATTGCAATAACTTCTCCTCTCTTGTTCAGACAGATGTTTGTTCTGATCAATTTCTTCTCCTGAGCTGTAAATTCATTGGGTCCCCAAATAGTGGCCATCTCAGGAATGTTTGCCTGATGTCTTATAAGAAGGCTTTTATAAATTTCTGTCTCATAGTGTGGATGAGGATCAAAGGAAAGTATATATTGAAAAACAGCACTTTCATCTCTTAAATTTCCAGAGGACTCTTATTTTGAATGAAAGGAAGTGGGTAACATGGTGGATTGACAGAGTGCCTCTGGTGTCAAGACCTCTGTGAGGCCAGACAGGAAGAAGGAAGTGTTGGTCCCAACAGCTTGTATTTCTGAACAATTGCCTTCCTGACCAAGTTCACCTCATCCCACGCTGGGGTTGTGAAGGTCTGGGATGCCATATTTAATGCTCGCTTCACTTTCCTCTTGTGCACAAAGGATGCAACAGCAAACACTACCACCCATCTCTCTGAACCCAGCCATGGAGACTGTCCATAGCAAGGATGGACAACCACAACCGTCTGGACCTGGCTGGGGACACTTCCCAGCAAGGATGGACAACCTCAGCTTTGTCTGGCTTCCAGACACTCTTTAAGCAAAGTCTTTCCTCTCTGAAGCACCTATTAGCACAGGAAAAGACAAGGAGAGGGTCATTCATTTTTCCCTTTAGCCTCTGTCGAGTGCGTGCCAGAGGTGCCGTGTCCTTCTTTCTCACACGTTAAAAGTCAGAAGCAGCCGGGCGGTGGTGGCACACGCCTTTAATCCCAGCACTCGGGAGGCAGAGGCAGGCGGATCTCTGGGAGTTCGAGGCCAGCCTGGTCTACAAGAGCTAGTTCCGGGACAGGCACCAAAGCTACAGAGAAACCCTGTCTCGAAAAACCAAGAAAAAAAAAAAGTCAGAAGCATTGGAAGTCACCAGAGACAACTTGTTGTGTTTAAACATGAAACGCCAAAGGTCTTGGTCCTCAGCTTGCTCTGTTCAGAGAAGGTTAGATCATGAATGTAGTAACATCACCAATGGATTAAAGCAATGAGTTCACAGTTGAATGGGCTATTATTAGCACATGGGGCCCAGCTGGAGGAAGTGGGTCACTACAAGCTGTCATTGGATGATAACCCTGGACACTTTATGTCAGTTTTTCTCGCTCCCTTCAGTTTTCCAGAGGTGAGCCACTTATCTCTACACATAATCGCCCTGAAACCATCTCACTACATACAAACCAAGAAGCAGACACATCCAGTGAGCAACGACTGAAACTTTGGAAATTTTAACAAAGTTCCCAGAAACAGGGACAGAAGAATTGTCTACCACAATACCTGAAGGTTCTTGAGCTGAGCTGAAATTCCTGCTCTATTAAGAATGATTTTGTTTTATAATCTAAAGCAACATGAAAAATTTTAGAGAAGTGATTAAAATCTGAGAAATTACAAAGATGATGACCACCCCACACAATTTTAGGTCAGTCTACAAATGAACAGTCTTGGTAAATGCAGACAGAGGTAATTTCCTTAATTCTGTCATTAAAGGTTTTTTTAGTCATACACAAATGCTGTTCAGTTAACTAGCAAAACCGCTGGTCTTACTTGACTTAAAATGGAAAAAATGAAAGCAGAGACTCTCTCATGAGATACGACTTGAATGTCTTTCCATGTGCCATTTGGAAATGGGAATAAGTGTGGCCAGGTTATGAAATTAAGACTGCACATACTTATGTGCAAAGCTCATCTACAGTTCAGTCTGCAAGAAGGACTTTTCCCGCTGCTTTTGGTTGGTTGTTACTGTTGTTACTTTACTCACACACAGAGATGCAGTGCATGGCTTAAGCCCCTGATTAGATGCAAAACCACTACAGAGAATGAGGTGAACCTACCCACTCTTCTCACACAGTATTCGGAGGTACTAACATACTTCATACAAGTAAACATACATATGTATATGTATAGATAGATAGATAGATAGATAGATAGATAGATAGATAGATAGATAGATGATAGATAGAGATCTAAGTAACAATTTTATGTAACTAAATAGCTATTTGTGAGTAAACATATATAAATACACGCATACATGCATGCATGCATGCATACATATTCTGCAGCTCCCCAGCCTTTGGGCTAAGACCGAATGCAAAAGCTCTGTCTTCCTGATTTCCTTCTTCACCTGCAGATCTCAACTCAAGGGCTACTTTCTTCATAAAGCCCATCCTGACTACTTAACGAAAAGTCTCAAAGTATCACAGACACATAAACCACAATACTCTAATCCACTGATGCTTGTGACTTTCTCCTTTATTTAATCTGTTTTGTTTTATTTCCGTGTATTTTTGACACAGGGTTGCACTATGTACCCCAATCCAGCCAAGACCTGGGATAATCTTCAATCCTTGATCCTCCTGAATGAGCCTATAATGTGCTGAGATTGTAGGTCACCACCACTGCATCCAGCCTTGCTCTCCCCTGATGGCTGCTCTCCTTCTGTTCTTTATGGAAGAGCTTTCACTCCTGTGTGCTTTGTTGGCCTCTTCATGATGCGATTGCAACTCTCTAACTTTTCGGCTTTTCTCTCTAACGTTTGCTGATAGCCTAAAACCATGCCAGGATTTCAGTAAGTGATCAATCAAGATTTGTGGAATGAATTTGGTGAATATTGTTTCATTATGATTCTTTAGGTTGTAGAACAACCTTTGGTATGTAAGAAAGAACAATCCTTCCTAAAGTCAACTGTAGGACCAACGATGAGATATAGATCATACTAGATGCAAACATGATTTCTTTTAGTTCTGGGCCATTCCATGAATTGCAAGGAAACATCATTTAATTTTTTTATTTCAGCTATGGGTCATACTTGCAAGAACATCAAATAATTGAGAGAGATTGGAGTGACACTATATAGTAACATTTTCATTGCAGATATCTTAATCTAAAATGGACGTTTTGTATATTTTAATTTTTTGCTTATTATAGAACTTGCTTCAAAGATATTGTGGTAATATTAACTAGAAGAGACGCAAGTGGGTATAAAATTAGATATTTTGTCTAAGACAATTTTTCAGAATTACTTCAAATCTCTATCTTTTCACTATCTTTACATTGTATTTTGCCTTCTCTCTCATCATTCCTGATACAAAAAATAATAATTAGTGTTTATAGACAAAATGTTTATTTCAGAGGCTATTGAATAGCCTGGTCGATACAGTACTTGCCTCGTATGCTCAAAGTCCTGGGTTCCAGCTTTAGTACCACATAGTCAAAATGGTGAAATACATCTCTAATCCGAGCAATTGGGAGGTGAAGGCAAGGATTAGGGTTCAAAGTCAACCTCAGCTACATATTGAGTTCAAAGCCAACTTGAACTAATGTAAAGAGAAGGAATATCTAGATATTGTGGTAATCAACTTCTTTGTTGTAATTTTTTCTTTATCGACTTGCTACTTATTCACTGCCCTCTGATTAACTATTTGGGATTTATTTTTATGATCAACAGAAGAGTGTTCAATTCTTTTAAGGGGTTTCTGATTCAATTCATTGCATTACAAAGAGTCCTATAAGACTTGGAAGAAAGTTTCTAAAGCAAAGTTCAAGCATTGCCTCTTTCTCCTCTCTTCCCTCTGAACTGGGATCCAGGGGATGGTACAAGAGGCAAGGAGCACCCGTGCTTTCATCCCAAAGAGAAATTTCTAGTTTCTTTTTTTTTTTTTTTTTTTTTTGCTTGTTTGTTTTGTTTTGTTTTGGTTTTTCTGTAGCTTAAGAGTCTGTCCTGGAACTAGCTCTTGTAGACCAGGCTGGCCTCAAACTCAGAGAGATTCACCTGCCTCTGCCTCCCGAGTGCTGGGATTAAAGGCGTGCACCACCACTATCTGGCTGAGAAATTTCTAGTTTTATCAAATACTTCGATTACATAGCAAAGTAAACTTGCACCAAATTTTACTCTGCTCTGCAAAGGCTTCATTTACATCATTTTGCAACTAATACAATCAGGTGATTTCACTGAAGAGCAAAAGCAAACCTCAATTTCACCTTGCATCTCCCTTCCAAGTCCCTGTCCGAGCAGACAGTGGGTTCTAACTAAAGATGGAATCATTACTTGAGAGCCTAAGTTCATTTCCGAGACTTTGCCCCCAGTTTACCCTTTTATAATATGCATTCCCAGTTATATGAGTCACTTTACTGTAGGGTTAAGGTCAAGGCTTGCTGGATTGAACCTCAGAACCGGCTGAACACCATTCACAGAGAGCTTGGCTATGGAGAGCTACTTTAGTGGGTGTTGGGCAAGCATAAGGAAGGGGGAGGGGGGGAGAAATAGAGGGACACACAGAGAGAGGAAACAGGATAAAGAAAGAACGGGGGAGAGGAACAGAAAGCTCAGGACAGACAGTGGGCAGACAGAGAGAAAAAGAAAAGGGCTGAAACCAGCTTGCCTTGGTGGGGAAAGGGGAGATTGGGAGTGGGTGGAGCTTATCTCTTAAAGGGACAGGGTTCCCAGGTGATAGGGCTGGCCAGCATAACTATAACAGAAACAACAAAACCATATAATGGCCTGCCTGACGATACGCTGTTTATTCAATAAAGAAAAACGTAGCATCTATTATTATGATAAACTCTAGAAATAAAAGCGGTGGTAGTGAATGTATGCTTTCCTGCCTTTGCAGACTGAAGAAGGAAACAATGTGTCAATAGACCTAGGCTAAAATAACATCACTCTTTAAACATAAAACTGGGGCAAACGTGGATGCTGGAACACTGCTCACCTAGGTGGGAGAGCAGAGACATCAAAAACTTCAGTGATGTTAATTCCGTAATGCCTTATTTCCTTTCTCTACCGTGCTGAGCGCCACCCTTTTTATTAGGAAGAAAACCAAATCCAAAGTGGTTCCTTCCAGAACCCCTGTTCTAAGATGTGTAATAGTGTTACTCCTGGCTCATGCTGGCAATTGGCCACTGACTCGTTTTGTCTGCCAGCTGTCCGGCATACATCTGAAGAAACATGGTACTTCCCCACACCCACTGCTCCTGCTTTGATTCCTTTACCATCTTTGCCCTTCTCCCTTGCCTAAGGGGAAACAATAGCACTCTTGTTTCTAAATCTGTTGGTATGGCCACAGAAGGTGCCTTGGGAGAAGGTTGTTGCTCAGTAGTCTGCAGAATGCCCCAGAAGCCAGGACAGAGATGCACAGGAAAACAGGGAGGGGATATTTGTTGCCAATGACTAACTCTGGCAACAGGAGGATACACTGTAAATGTGTTTTTGTAAATGTGTTTTTCCAAGTCCAATTCCATAGCCAATTTTTTCAAATTTAGATTCAGAATTCTGGATTATATTCTCATGACATTTTCCATTTTTTAAAAAAAAAGTTATTATGCAATGGCTAGTTTGAAAAAAATTCCCTTGCAAGTGCTAATTTAGAATCTAGTAAACAGTGAGCATTAAGATACATATCAAAAACTCACGCCAGGATTTCATTTTTAGTTTATACTAAGAAAATCCACTTATATCAGTTCTTTATATTGTGTGAGTCTGTTTGCTGTATGCTTGATTACATCCACGCCAGAGATGCGAGAGTTATACATACTACTCCAGAAAAACTTTCAGGAGCGAAAAAGAAACATTCATAAAATAATATTTTAAAAAAATATGTTTGCCAAGGACTTTTCAAATGAAGTCCATTCTGGCCAGTTACTTCTTAAGTGATTTCAAGTAGTCCCAGTGACGCTATATATGCATATGTATGTATGTATATGTGTGTGTGTATATATATATATATTTTAGACTTTCACCTCCTATAAGATCTAAACCTTATACTCTTGTTGAATGGAGGGCAGACAATATGGTAGAGGTGGGCAATAGGGTGAAGGTCCGCAAAATACCATTCTTTGTATTCAGTGTAACCATTTCAACCATTAATTCACAGCAACTAAATTATGCACACTGGACCCATACTGAACAACACTGCCATCAATCAAGGAAGCCCGGGAACAGTTGGACAGCTAAGTAAGTCCCTCCTCTTTACTGCTGAACTAGTGGCTCGTGATAGATTCTGGGGAGGAGAAATGGATGTCTTTAGTTGTGCACCAACTGCTGAGTCCACCAGGCTCCAAAGAATGGCTCCAGAAGCGTTGCCCATCCTGGTTTATCTCAGTGAGTCGCAAAAACGAAACAAATACATCTAAACGTGAGAAAATTTAAGTAGAGAAAAGAACATGGGTAAGGGTGGTGGGGGTTGAAAGTGGTCAACACGCATGGCTAAATGTTCAAAATTGTCTAAGACAAAATTTCATAAATGTTTGAGAGTGAGATGAAACCGATTCTTAAGCAGACCTTGAAATGTTCAAGGAATTCCGCATGGTGCCATGAAGAAGATTGTCTGGAAGGTGAAAGGGAATCCCGTGAAATAATCACTGAGAAGAGGAGAAGTGTCTTATGGGTAGACTCAGAAGGGGGAATATCATACATAAAAGAGGTACTACAGGGTTTTGGTAAAGATAGAAACTTTCTAAAGTACAAGCAAAAGTTAGTGAATCGTGTAGCCTATGATTCAAATACCTACGCCCTCTCTCATCACTCTTGCCCTTCGTTAGACAACCAGACTTCTGCGTTAGAGAGAATACAATTTTGCACAAATAAAATTTTGAAGTTCAAAATCTAATGTGAAATTTGATTAACTGGATGAAACAAATGGATAATAAAGCTTGCATGAAGGAAAGAAGCCCAAGAGTATGAATTAACTTGGAAAAAAAATAGGAAAGTTAGCATTAGACATTTTGAAAAGAGAGGCTTACGATCAATGTTTAAAACTGAGGTTCTTATTATAGGAAAGAATGTGAGCTCTGTGCTTTCTCTTCAGTTTCTCTTAATGGCCAGTATTTCATCTCCAGGTGCATTGTCCATGCAGTCACGAAATATCCCTGTTCTAATATCCGGCGAAAGTTCCCCCAGCTTTCCTGAGATCCTGTAGGATATTGATGGGAAAACCAAGTCCATGTCATAAATAAGCCTTCAGATATTTGCATGAATATGGTTAGCAAATGGCTTCATTCCAGCTATCATTTCCCTTTTTAGATTAGTTTATAGGGCACAGGAAATGACTTTCCCCAGAATATTCTGCTTTTATTGCATAAAAATAACTCTTATTCATAGCAAACAATAACAACATTGTGCTCTCTGTTTTCTTTAAACTAACCAGATAATATTTGTTTGTTTGTTTATTTTCCAAAATGTTGGGATATATGCAACTTGAAAAGTATGATTTAAAAACATCAACTATGTACATTTTAAATTACATAATATACAACTCTTTACTTTCTCGCTTTTTTTAAAGTCTTAAAACTTAGCTAGTTTTAAGAACTAGCCCTAATGATTATGTAGTTGGTGTTCTTGTGGGACTCCCAACATTGGGATTCAGGGTGTCTCTGATTCTTTTGCCTGAGCTTGGGAACCTTTTCGTCCTACTGGTTTGCCCCATCCCACCTTGATGATAGGGTTTGTGTCTAGTTTTACTGTATCTTTTCAGGCCATATTCAGTGGATATCCCTAGGAGGCCTGCTTTTTTTTTTAAGGGAAAAAGAGAAGGAGTTGATCTAGGGGAAAACTATATATATATACAAAATAAATTATTTTTTAAAAGAAAAAAATTCCCTGCTTTGTTTCTGGTTTTTGCTTGTTTTCATGGCTTTCTAAAGGAACCTAAAAAACAAGCATCCCCTAACCACACAGCACAAATTCAACTGTCTTCTTTGTGTTGTTAAGTTGGGTGCAATGGATTAACTTGTTTTCTGGATTTGAAAGAAAATGAAATAAAGAAAAAACATGATTGCAGATGTTTATTTACAATACAAAAATCATGCCTTTTATAAAATCTAAATGTGATCACTTGAATGTTTGCATTATAGAAGACAATTGGGTAAATTTAGACATTCTTGTGACATTAAGGAAATATAGATGACTAAGAGGTCATTGTCAGCTATGAGATTTTTAATGATCTCATACATGGTATGACTGGGTTGTATTATCAGATGTGCATGATCAAGGAGAAGCAGAGACCTATCTCCAGCAGTCTGTCTGGTACTGTAAAATTCAACTGCAGGAAAGGACAGCATCTGTAGGTTCTGGACTGATAAACAGAGCAGTTGATTGGAAGGCATTATTAAACCCATCTGTATATACCTAGATTTCTCTGCAAGTTAGGAACTCCAAGAAATCATTCTCTGTATCCATACCAAACCACAAGTATACCAGTTGCCACGTGCTCAACATAGGTCTACATCAGAGTGTCAGTACCCATGCGTTCAACATTATTCTGCCTCATATCATACAATAGAATCAGATTGTCCGCACCTATGAGCTCTGTGTTGTGTGCTCTTTGAACCATATAACATGTAAAGAATTAGTCAGCACTTAGCGGAATCTGAAATGTGCGGTGAGTACGCACTTCAATCCGTGACCTTATGCCAGCGTACATATGATGAACTATAAATTCTAGTACTTAAAATTTCAAAAAAAAATTAATCAGAAAATTAAAAACTAATTATTTTACAGGAACTGACTAACTGGCACAATATTGGAAGTTAATTCAATTTAACATCATTGGACTTCGGAGACAATCAGAAATGTTAATGAATAGAATTGAATTGTTTTGTTTTGTTGCTCTTTGAAGGCCTGCCACCCAGCTCCCAAATAAGGAGACTTATTCTTACTTATGAATGATAGGCCTTAGCTTGGCTTATTTCTAGTCAGTTTTTCTTAACTGTTATCCCATCTACCTTTTTCCTCTGGGGATTTTATAACTCTCTAGTCTATATTTCTTTCTTTCTTTCTTCTTGGTGGCTGGCTGTGTGGCTGGATGGCTGGTGTCCGTATGGCTGGTGTCCATATGGCTGGTGTCCGTATGACTGGTGTCCGTATGGCTGGTGTCCGTATGGCTGGTGTCCGTATGGCTGGTATCCGTAGTCCTCCCCTCCTTTTCTCGCTCCCTACTTCCTTATATTTCTTCTCTCTGCATGCCAGCCCCATCTATTTCTCTCTCCCACCTAGCTGTTAGCTGTTCAGCTCTTTATTAGACCAATCAGGTGCTTTAGGCAGGCAAAGTAACACGGCTTCGCAGAATTAAACAAACATAACATAAAAGAATGCAGCACACCTTTGAATCATTAAACAAATGTTCCACGGCATGAATAAATGTAACACACCTTAAACTATTCCACAACTAGTAAATAAAAAAAAAAAGTTAAGGTGAGGATAAGATAGCAAAAACAATGTTATCGAAGTGTGAGAATGCACAGATTTTTACAATGGTAAAACTTTGTGTGATGAGAAGTTTTGATAGCTGATTTGTGTTCCAATTAAAATACTGTTAATAACTTGCCTCATCAAAAGTCATTCATCTAGGACCCGAAAGGTAGTTCAGTTGGTAAAATGTAGTCACACAAGCATGAACCTGAGTTCAGATCTGCAGCACACCTATGAAAGCTGGACCAGAACACATCTATTACACTACTTGCTGCAGGGTTGGATGTGGATCCCTGGAGTGCACTGACCATTCAGTTGAGCTGAATCTGTGAACTCCAGATCCAGTGAAAGACCTTGTCTGCTATGGGGAGAGAAAGTCTAATTTGGAGGTCTCCATCGGGTCGCTCCCTGAGGAGCTCAGGGAATCTCAGGAACAAGGGGAGGAAAAGGTTGTAGGAGTCAGAAAGGATGGAGGACACCAAGAAAACATGACCCACTGAATCAATTAAGCAAGGCATAGAGATTGAAACACAGACACAGGACCTGCCTGTGTCTACATCAGGTCCTCTGCATATATGCTATGGCTGTTAGCTTGGTGTTTTGTGAGACTTTTAACAGTGAGGGTGGGTATGTCTCTGACTCTTTTATCTGCTCTTGGGACTCTTTTCCTCCTATTGGGTTGCCTTTGTCCCACCTCAAAAGGAAGGGATTTTGCCTGCTCTCTTGTTTTGTCATGTTTGATTGTTGTCTCTTGGAGGCCTGATATTTTCTGAGTAAAAAATGGGAGGGAAGTAGATCTCAGGGAGGGAAGGGTTGGAGGGGACTTAGGGAAGAGAAACTGTGGTGGGGATGTATTCTATGAAGAGATAGTAAGAATCTATTTTCAATTTAAAAAGCTGAAATGAAAGGAAAAAGAAAGACAGTCTCATAAAATAAGGGAGAGCATTGAGAGATACAATGGGTCAACTTCTCTCTTACACACAAACACTCACACACACATCATTCATCATCTTTAAATAAAACATGCCAAGTTTCCTTTCCTTCCATGTTGCAAAGCAAGAGTATATTTCCAGGAAAGGAGCTACCCCTTGGAGGACAACACAGAGCTCCAGAGGCTGAGCTGCAGGAGTCCAGTCAAAGAGAGGGAAAGGGGATTATATGAGCAAGGAAGATCAAGATCATGATGGGGAAGCCCACAGAGACAGTTGACCCAAGTTAGTGAGGGCTCAAGAACTCTGGACCAGCAACTGTGGAGCCTGCATGGGACTGAATTAGACTCTGTATATGGATGAAAGCTGTGTGACTTGGTTTGTTTGAGGGGCCCCTGACAGTGGGACCATGATCTATTTACTCATAATTTTAAACTTGGGCCAAGTACATCTCTTAAAATTGTTCTAGAAATTGAACAGTTAGGAAAATAGTTTAGAAAAACTCATTCCTGTTCATCAAAGACAAACAATTACTATCTAGTACAAAGTCGCCCAGGCCCCTCTTCCCTCACTGAACCATTTTTATGTAAGTTGTCTGTCCTCCGCATCTGGGCACTGTTCTCTTTAAGAGGGGCCTATCCGGAATGTTCAGTAGGTGGAGAAAGGGTCCCATTATGGTGTGTTAATGGGACCCATACCCTTCCTTAGAACTCACTCCGATCAATTCAGTGCTAACCAACATCACAAACCTGAAACATTCATATTTCAAGAGTTTAAGTGACAAGGGTAGGGAATAGGAAGACCGTGGGTTCTCCAGGGCAAGAAGAATGCTCCGGAGTTACCATGTGATATTGAACAAAGCCACTATAGCAATTAATTGAGCCTGTTAACGTCACAATAGCTGAACAACTTGCCCAGGGCAATACACCTGTGTTTAACAGCACCACAGATGGAAACCTCAGGGAGCTAATTACAAGGCATCTTGACAAGAGGCTCTTAAGTGATGAAGCCTCTTCTGAGATTTCTGCCAACGTAGCCCATATTTTGCCAGTTATAATTTTAAGAAAGGAGGTGCTTCTGTTTGTGGGATGGGGAGGCAGGTCCCAGTCTTCTCGTTCAGAGCTATTTAAAGCTGCAGGTTATGTTTAAGACCATGTATGTATAATCTTTTACTTCCATAATTCAAACATTTCACTGAAAATCAGTTGCATAAAAATTATATGTGTTTTGTGATTTTAAACACAGTGTGTCTCTCAAATGGAAGGTTTTTAATTTCACTTTAAATTTAGCCTTGATTTTAACTTGGTGCTTCTCAAACTCGGCTCTCAATCAGAAACACAGAGGGCTTTTTCTGTTGTTTTGTTGGGTTTTTTTTTTTTAATACTAATTCCTACCTCCTGCTCTTATTAATTCTATTTTTTGCTTTGAGTCTGGAAAGTTCTGCTTCTGAGACACTTCTCTCATGGTTTGGGTGCAGCTGTGGGAATGGTTACTGTTTTCCTCACAACTCGTACTTCTACGATGTCCTTTTCATTAAATGGAAAGCCCAGATGATTGCCACACCCAAGTATGACCTTTCTCCTTGAGGGCCTTTCCTGACTGCTCTTCACGACAATAGAGATAAATTCTAGCTGGTATTTTCTATGCAAAAGGCTGCTGATGCCAACTTTCTTAATATTCACCTAAGGTGAAAACCCCTGTAAAGTCCAAATGTCCTTTAATCACTAGGGCCATTCAGTAAGTCAGTCAATGATAGCTCTGTGAAGGTCTGGTTTATATCACGTCAGTGAGCTTCTGATGTGAGTGTAGCTTGCAAGTTCTCCCTGAATGTTCATAATATTCATATGCTTCTATGGTCCTCTGTGTGTGTTTTATCACAGGGTAGAATTAACAAAGCAAAAAGAGAGAGAGAGAGAGAGAGAGAGAGAGAGAGAGAGAGAGAGAGAGAGAGAAAGAAAGAAAGAAAAGGAAAGAAAAGAAAAAGAAATCTCAAGAAAAATATTTGGCCCAGAGAACTTAACAAGGAAAAACAACTACCTTATAGAAAACAGATGGCGGGAGTTGCCAGCCCTTAGAAGCTGTCATCTGGGTCCAGCCCGCGTTGTCTATGTGTTTGGAAATGAGTAGAAAAAAGGAAACTACTTCACCAGAGGAGGCCCATTCTGCACCTCAAATTAAAAATTCATGTTTTGAAAGTGAAATATGCAAGATGGCTAAAGAGTGGTTGTTGTTGTTTTTGAAAGATTCTGACACGATACTTAAAGCATACAGAGTTGTAGAAGGGAAAAGGAGGGGAGATAAAATACTTTCAGCCAGGCCTGGTGCTGCAAGCCTGTGATCCTATGAGGCTGAAGCGAG
>NW_004949106.1:9241005-9252862 GCF_000317375.1 Microtus ochrogaster | reverse complement strand
CTGGAGTTTGAGGTTAGCCTGGGCTACAAGAGAGACACCCTGGAGTTTGAGGTTGGCCTGGGCTACAGGAGAGACACCCTGGAGTTTGAGGTAAGCCTGAGCTACAGGAGAGACACCCTGTCTCAAGTGGCAGTAGTCCTGATAGTAGGTGTTGAAAATGTTAAGAGTTTTGTGCCAAATTTCACTTTTCTCCTGTTATCTAAAGCTTTATCGTGCACAGAAACCCCTTGGGCGATAAGTGACAGTTCCACAAGTCATCTTTATTGTGTGGTTTCACCAAGGACAATATCTTCAGATTTTTATTCCATTAGGGCTGCTGGATTTTCAAACTTAGGAAATTATTTTCAATTTGAAATTACAAATATATTAACTGTTGTTCAGTGGTTCAAACCTTATTCCAATATCTATGAAGAAGCTAAGGGTATAATTCATCTGATAAAATGTTTACCTACTATGCATGGAACAGTGGGTTTGATGAACACCCATAAATCTGGCATGGTGATAATTCCCTATAATACCAGCATTTGGGAGGCAAAACTTGAGGATTAGAAGTCAAGGTAATCCTTTGATACAACATGATTTGTGACCAGCTTAAGCTACCTAAAAGCCTCTCTAAAATAAGTAAATATAAATGGTTTGGGGAAAGAACTTAGATTTTTTTATTAAAGAGGCATTATATTTTTCAGGAGAAATATCATCTTTAAGTAAACCACTGGGGTTTAGGACATGATTGAGAGCTGAGTGCCTCATACACTCATACACATAGGGAGACTCAGCAGAGGAAAACGTGATTTTCTGTGTGTGAAATTGGGATTAGACAAAACACACTGACCATGCCTACTTTTGTCTCAAAAAATGAAACTCTAACAAATCTAATTAAAACATGCATTAAGGAACTGTTGACAAATATCAACACTGAAGTGTGTCTGAATGAGATAAAAGTCCTTCTGATAGGTTTTCCTGTGAACTAAATTTGGCTTTTAGACTTGGGAAACAAACTAGAGGAAAAAGGGTGAGAGTCTTTGGGCAAATCAATAAATAATACTTGACTATTTCAAACATTCATGTTGTGTAATTAACAAATAAATGTTGAATTTTGGGTTAATTCAGGGAATGGTATTTATTATAAAATTGGTCTTATGTCACCCACTTGGACTTATTTTTGATTATCATGTATTAACATCTATTTTTGAAAAAAAATGAGCTCTGACATGTACAGACATGTGATCAAGCAAAGTCTTGGACACCAAGCAGTAAGAGTAGCCACAATTTGCATCTATCCTTATGGTATGTCATCATGGCCTAGATTCTAGAGACATAAGTAGAAGTTTCCTACCACATCAACATTCCTGGGTAACACTGTCATTTTGGTACAGACAACTTCATAAAACCAAAGGAAGAGATAAATCTATGAAAATATTTTTGGAACAATTGCAAAGTTAATTGTACATTTTAAAAATTTGTTAATCAGAGAAAATAAATTTTGTATACTTTTGGAGATAAAAACTACATTATAATTCATGGCTTTCTAAAAGTAAAAGCTCTTGTATGTTTAACAGAATAACTGCATTTAATTGTAACCGCAAACCGTTAATATTCTTTGAAAAGAGTAATAGGATTAAAAAAGTAATGAGAGAAAGTGAAATAGTAAAAGATAAAGGAATAAAAATGCACTTTGTATAATGCTAAGTCTTCAACTAATTCATTGTCAAAATAATACATTAATATTGACTATGCCCAAGTATCACTGTCAAGGAGTGTCACAGATAATAACTCAGGAAAAATCTAAGCAATTATTGAGGGATTAAGGAGTCCAGGATGGAATGCATTTGGACATCATGGTAAAGATGGCTTTGGTGTGAAGCAGACAAAAGGCCAGAGAACCCTGCTGCTTCCAAACAGTGACACAAAGAATATAAGTTAATACTTCAGAACTGGATTTCATGGTAGGTGATGTGATATCTTGAATGCCTTTACTTCACGGAGCAGAAAAACGGCAGGTGACAAGATTGAATCCCCAGAGATGCTAGAAAATAAAAGTTAATCAGAAAAGTGGCTGAGAATCTGCACAGCAAACCTGCAGGGTAGCATAGTATGAGCTAAGAAGGGTCAGTCCTAGGGACAGAGAGGCGAAAAGACAGGCAACAAATGAAAAACATGTCCCCAACCACCTAAGTGGCAGTGTCAGAAACAGACGTTCCAAAATTATATTTCATGTAAGAAAACACACTGCTTTGCTCTGCCCTGAAAAGTTCATGCCCTATCTCTCTATTTTTTTGGGCAGCAGGGATGGAGATGGGGGCTGGGTTCTCTGAACAAGGAACTGGGGAAATGTACAGGAACTCTGCTCCTACTTCTCCGTGTATAGATGATAAAGCCAGATAGACTCCCCTCCACCTTCCCAAAATATCATAAAAAAAAATACATTGGAATCACATGGTGACTGACAGTCATTGTTAGTTTTTCTGGTGATCTGAAAAGACAGTAAGACAAAGCAGCTTGAGAAGGAAAGGTTTTATTTCACCTTGAGCTTCCCAGTGACAGTCCAAGTCCAAGATAGGACTCAAGGCGGGAACCTGGAGAATCGAACTGATCCAAAGACTACGGGAGAAGCTACTTACTAGCTTGCTTGGTGACATAACCCTGGATCCTCAGCCACCAGGGTGGCACCATCCACAGTGGTCCATGTCCTCCTGCATCAAACATTAATCAGGAAAACGACCCACAAACACGTTGACAGACGAGCCTATTGGAGGCCGTTGATCACGTGAGATTCCCTCTTCCCAACTGACTCGTGTTTGTGTGAGACCGACAAAAACCAATAAGCACACTGAGCAGGTTTGTCTGAATCCACAGAGGTGATTACATTTGGTGCTTTCTACATTCCATTTATAAAGTTATTAGAGCCCGTCCCACACCTAATACGGCATCCTCTCTCCAGTCAGGCAGTATTAAAACAGTAACTTATAACTTCAGCCTGCAATGTCCTTTATGATAATTGACGAGGCAAACAAAACCTTTTGACGACTTCCTGACTCTGCTGTAGCACATAATTTTTAACGATCCTTCATAAAGTAAATTTATATTCAATGAATGAAGTCTTTAAATCATACATAAAACACCTTTCTGGATTCTGACAGTAGCCACGGGTAGATTCCAGAAAAATGGAGTGAATTATATTCTAAAAACACTTCTAAATACATCCCTTCACATTGATGGGGATGAAGAATCGGGAGAGTCTGCCTGAGTCTTTACAAAGGGAACACCTTCTAGCCCCAAGCTTGTCTTTTCAGCTCCATCTCCTGCGTGAAGCTATAGATTCATATATCTGAATGTGCATTAGTTGCAAACCTTCAAGAGTATCCTTTCCACTGAAGACAGTATCTATATTCCAGCACCCAGCACTGGATTAGTTGGAAAAGGCAGATGAAAGAAGGGGTGGGGGGGCAGAATAGAATAGAATAGCTTTATAATGCATAAAATAATTCTTCAAGTTATAAGTATTTTTGTGGCTAATCTGTTTCCATTTTCCATTTCAACTTACAATTGTGGGTATAGTCAAACAAGTAAGAAAGAAGGGTTGATTTAAAATTTAATTAAAATACACAAATTTTAATTTATTTAGTTAAATAAAAACTACCATAGATGATCATATACTCTGATCTCGACCGCTTATGAAATGTCTTCTTCCCAAGCTTGATTATTTGGATAAATTTTAATTTATGATTGAAATAGTTTATGGGAAATTGTTGCCATACATTCAGTTAGGTGTTTGTAACAGTGCCCCAAGCGCTTTGAATGTTCCACAAAATGGCCAATGCCTCCACAGTAAGAGAAATACTGCTTCCACTCACAAGAGAGGTAGTGCAACGACCTCTGAAGAGCCCAGCTCCTTGGTGTCATGAGTGTTGCTTACACACAGTGAAGTAAAAAGGAAAGTGCTTTATTATGAGTAATGAAGAGACAAATTTTAGTTTTCTTATTCTTTGTCCTTAGATTGCAAACATATTTGGCCATATCCAAAAACTTGTGAAATCTTCAGGTTAATAGCAAATAACTAGCAACTGATTGTTAAGAACAATGGTCTCTTTAGTAATTTCATAAATGATATTAAAATAAAAATATTTGAATTTAAATATCTGTTTAAATTGGCAGTGGTCTTAATTGTAAGAGTAAAGCACAAAATTAGAAGCTAACATTTATTGAGTACTTAAAATATGCTAAGCATAGTTGTATTTTGCATTTTAGATATAATTAACTCTCAAACAAAATTTGCAGAAAGTTAATTAAAATCTATCGGAAGCATTATTGTTGTGTATGAACAGTGGGTGTAGTTAAAAGGCACATGTATATTTGTATGTAACTTTTATATCTGTGCCTTATGTGTATAGACATTGTCTTTTATATCAATACCTATACATTGGCAGCTATAGATTTTGTTCTTTTATAAATATTATATTCACATAAAACTATATATATATATATATGCAAACATGAAGAAATTTTATGATTATGCATTCACATATGCTGAGAAATGCATGTAAGCATTCTGGAATACAATCCTAGGAAATTACACACCACTATGGAGGATAGGAAAGAAGAAAATCAAGTTTCCATACTTGACATACATTGTAATGTTATTTAACTAGAAGTGACTTTTCTTTGTTTTATGCTACACTCATTTTAATACTTTGAAATTCTTTAATAGTTTAATACTTTAAATACTTTAAATTCATCCTCATTCACAGAACTACAATCTTACTTTTCCATCATATTGTAAATCCATTGTCTTATAAATAAGTTTAATTAAGTTGGGTCAGTAACATTTGGAGAGCTGCCAGCTTGTGTCACTCCAAGCTCCTCAAATTCTGGAGTTTATTTGCATTTGTGGTGGTGGGACAATGGTCTGTATTCTGTCAATTATATTTTAAATAAATGCTGATTGGCCAGTAGCCAGATAGGAAGTAGAGGCGGGACAACCAGACAGGAAGTAAAGGTGGGTCAATGAGAACAGGAGAATTCTGGGGAGATGGAAGTCTTAGTTGGCAGTCCTGACCCAGCCACAGAAGAAGCAAGATGTGACTGCATCGCCGAATAAGGTACTGAGCCACATGGTTAGCATAGACAAGAATAATGGTTATAAGAGTTAATAAGAAGCCTGAGCTAATGGGCCAATTCCATTTATAACTATGGTAGACCTCTGTGTGATTTATTTGGGACTTAACAATTGTGGGAACTGAGCAGGACAGAAACCCCAACAACACATTTTGACTATTGATGCTCAGATTTTTATTGCTTTATAGTATTTGCTAGAGCAAAAGTCAAATGTCAAATAAAAAATTCATATCTTTATGATATCAGATATATTTCTTATAATTCATACCTTTTTCTAAATTCATGTCCTTCCTCAATATAGCTAAATCGGCCCATCTTGGAATTGGTTCCTTTGTTGTTTTGGTTTGCAGTGTTTGGCACTGAACCTAGGCCATGTGTATGCACCATGAGCTCTTGGTCCTCAGCCTTAAGACTGCTCAAACCGACTCTACAAACAAAACCACAAGCCTGAGCCTCAGGATGTAGTTAAAGTGTGTGAATTATATAACTGGCCTTTTACAGGACATGTGATAGTTCAAGATACTAAAAAATTGACAAAGAAATTTCTGTCTTAGCACAAGAATTTTAAAAATAGATCATTTGTAACAGCTTATTTATCAGACCACATCAAAAGCCACATTTTAAATTTTATTGTTTTTAATTCTGTGTAGGCATTTGATTCTCTGCTTCTATCCTATATACAGGTATGTGTGCATGATCGCAGGTGTCCTTGGAGACCAGAGGTGTTGGATCCTCTGGAGTTTGACTTACAAAGGGTTCTGAATTGTGTGACATGAGTCTGGGAACCGAAATCAGGTCCTTTGCATGAGCAGCAACCCCTAAGTCATCTCTCCAACCCTCATATCCAACTTTTATATTGATTTTATTACATTTTTATTACTTTATTACTATTCATTTTGAAGGAGTGGCTAGGAAGGCAGACTTATGATTATTATTTTAGAATCAGGATTTAGACAGAAGTCAAAATTTACTGAGCTACGTTTATTGGGTTTTATGTAGTATTTCCAATAGAGTTCCACTTTTTTACTTAAATATGGATATTATTCACTTAGATAAATGAAATTATTTTTCTCATTTTCCAGATTTGCTAGTCATGGGCTCAACAAGGAATTTCCCTTCTTTTGTATTGGAATAGAAGCAATGGTATTTGTGCATTTGGGGCCTGAGGTGGCTCCCAGTGCATAGGAGATAATGAGTTGGGTGGAGAAATGGGTAGATTATCTGGAAAAGAAGTGCTCCTGGGGTCCTTATTAAGGTTGGTGCTGCAAATCAGTGCAAGACGGTTGGCAAATAGAGAACCAAAAGCAGAGTTCTCAGGCCCGACAAAGTCCAGAGCTTCAAAAAGGGAGCATGGCATTGGACTTCCCAGTGGTTTTACTCAGTGGTGCAATTCCAATTGTTTACAGTTTTCCATGAGCCAAACAAAATGCATGGTTAGACATATCCAGCCCAAGACTCAGGGGAGAAACATTTGAATTATGGTATGTTCTCAAAACATTCTTTCTAACCTCTGTCTAGAATTACTGTCCATTAACATGGGTTGGTTTTCTTTTTTGGGGGATCTCATGTGAAAGCCTAGCTCTGCGTCTGCTCCCAAAAGAACCATATAATTATTTTAATAACTGTATAATCCACTGAAATAATTATGTGTCTATGAACACAGAAACACACAAACTTTGTTCTTGCAGCTAAAGTTGACACAGATGCAGGCACACCTTTGCCACAGATTATGGCTTTAAATATCATCCCTCAACAGAAGAGGTAGGGTCACTTTGAAGAACTGCAAGCTCGTCCTAGAACTAGGCTGAGACAAACATGAAAAGGATTATATTGAAATGTCAGAAAAGAAAATTTGAAAGGAGGTGTGTAGGATGTGGTTTTATCGAAATTGAAAGGGGTGCATATGGCGAAGTTATAGCATAACTTGAAAGGGGGTACATATGATGCAGTAATATCATAATTTAAAAGCGGTATGTATGATGGTGTTATGTGAGAATTTAGAAGGGTAGTGTGTATGATGGTGCTGTTTAGTTTAGGGCAGGCATTGAACCTGGGAGGATGAGAGTAAGAACTTTGAGCTGGAGACCAGCCTAGATTACACTGTAAGATCCCATCTCAAAAACAAACCGATCTACTTAAAATTCACCAAAAAAAAAGTATACCTTACTTTTAAGGTATTTTAGTGGTAATCATTATTATTTTATTTAAAGTAAATTACAAAGTAGCTCTGTGCATTCGCTGTAGGAGAGTCTTACTGTGCGTTTGGCAAAACAGAGACTGTAGCAGGCACCGTGGGGAGAAGGGTAACATGAGCTGTGACTCCAAACGGCTTGGGGTGGAATCACAGTTGGAAATGTATGAACAGTGTGTGGGGAAACACGATGGTGTTCTCAGCCCTCTCATCCTGCAGTATTCATGGACAGATGGTCTATATGCCCCTCTCATCCTGCAGTATTCATAATGGTAGGGTCACATGCTCATACATGCACTCGTCACACCTTACCTGATACATAATTCTACCAAATTGAAGCAAATTATTTTCCTACTCTACAGACAAAGCAATTAAAGCTCTTAAGACAAAAGATTTGCCAAGTTACTGAGGAACCCATCCGCAGAGCCTTTTCCATGTGATACAGGGAGTTAATTGGGGAGCATTCTCAATGTTTTTTCCATGAGACTCAAGGAGTTAACGGGGAGATTCTTAAAGCTTTTTCCATGTGATACAGGGAGTTAATGGGGAGTCCTTCTTAAAGCTTTTTACATGAGACATAAGGAGTTAACAGGGAGTCATTCTCAGAGCTTTTTCTATGACACAGGGAATCTATTCTTCTGGGACTGTAGCCGGGCTGGGTGAGTCATACGGAGTTGAAGGATCAACTTGACTGGGGTGAGTGATTAGTATTTCTGGGTCTCTTATTCACTAAAATATGTAGTCACAGGAATTGTGTAGTGAAAGAAGAGAGAAATTTTTGTTTAAGACAATTTTGAATAAAAAAAAAAAAACTTTAAAATAGCCAAGTCCTTTCTGTTGGGAAATCTACTCTTCACACTGAACAAATCTAAACATGAGTAATTCTTCCACAAAATCTCAGTCATCTTATTTTTATAATAAATTTTTAATCTTTATGACAAACACATATGGTATAGATAAGTCTCCCATGTTACACATTATTTTTAACATAACTAAAATTTTTTGTGCATCCCTATATATTAGGTGCCACTAATTTTGTGTACCTTTTTTTACTAGAGATTTGCTCTTTCTTTCTTTCTTTCTTTCTTCCTTCCTTCCTTCCTTTCTTTCTTTCTTTCTTTCTTTCTTTATTTCTGTCTCTTGTTTGTTTGGATTTGTGTTTTTTTAGGTTTTATTCTTGTTTTTGTTTTGTTTTCAAGACAGGGTTTCTCTATGTAACAGCCCTGACATTCGCTTTGTAGACCAGGCTGGCTTCAAACTCACTGAGATCCGCCTATCTCTGCCTCTCAAGCGCTGGGATTAAAGGTGTGTGCCTGCACTTTCAGGCTTCATTTGCTTTTCAACACAGAGTTTCTCTCCACACTCTTGGCTATCCTTGGCACTCACTCTGTAGACCAGGCTGACCTTGAACTCAGAAACCCACCTGCCTCTGCCTCCTGAGTGCTGGAATTAAAGACTTGTGCCATCACACCTGGCTTATTATGATATACTTTAAAGTGACTTCCGTATAATACAGAATGTGAAACCAAATAGTACCTGCTCTTTAAAATTACCTCCTGCTGACTAAAGTCACACTTTGGGAAATGCACAAGTGAACCACAGTATTTCAGAATGGGGGCAAGTCTGAAGTTAGCCCCTGACATAAAAGTAAAGTTTTTAAGTTGAGTAAATCACATGATGCTATTAAAATAACACCTGAAGCATATATTAAGAAAATATTGCTAATGCCATCATAATGGTCCTTGCTTTATTGTTTCATTTTTTTATTGAATTTTATTGAGCTCTACATTTTTCTCATTGCTTCATTTTTAAGAATGTATTGTATATAGGACTAATAACTCACTTCACTCACTGGGATTTCAACAAACGGTAACTTTAAAATAGTACGTATTATTAATAGATATTCATAAAAATATAAAAGCTATCATTATTTATTCCACTCCTTCATTTTCTAAGCACTCTTTCACAGACTGCAGGCTTACAGAGTCATCCGTAAGTTGCATGTATGGTGCCTTAATTGTTCCTCCATTTTTCAGTGTTTGCTGGCACAAACATACAGATATATTTTTTACTATAAGTCTCCTGCAATGCATTTTCACTGTAGCCATCAAAATTGTCTTCTTAAATGGCATGTCGGCCATGTCACCCTCTTCCAGCCCCAGTAACTGCGCCCAAAGACATTCTGTTCTCTCGCCAGATCCATTCTCACCCTGAGGATTGTACCACTTCCTTCCCTCTGTGTGCACGCCTTCCACAGGCTGCCTCTGCTGCTCTCCTGCCTTCGTTTCTTCTCATGCTCTGGGCTATTCATTCTCACCAGGGTTGTTTTCTTGGGCCAATTCAAAAACCTGTATCCGTATCAGCAAGAACTTAACATCTTTCTCCCAATGTCACACATAAAACGCCCGGCTGCCTGGCCTCTAGCTTCCCACCACACAGAGTAGGCGATGCTAGCTGCCTCCCAATCCACTGCGCCCTTCACAGCTTCGTCTGCAACAGTGGAAGACTGAGAGGAATTACGGGGAAGTCTGTAAAGTCACGGAGGCTCCCAGTGACCAGTGGCAGCTGCCATCTGAGCCAGTTTCTTTCCCATCATGCACTATGAGCTCTAGCTTGAAGCTTTGCCTGCTGGGGGGACGCGTTTCTGGTTTGGTTATTGCCTGTGATTTTTTTTTTCCACAGTGCTCCTATCTGCCCCCTTGTCTAGGATAAAAGCGATAGTGTTTCCTAATTTCTGACTGCATTTTCTTTTTTTACAAACTAAGTCCCCTCATGTACTCTGTTAGAATTGGTCTTCTTCACATCGTTGATTTAGTATCATTTCAACAGCTGAGTTCCCAATGCCCTGTGTCCCTTAGGTTGGGACCGCAAAACACAATAACAAAAGCATCCAGTTATCAGGTAAATTGCAGTCTGATTAAACAGACAGGGCATTGGAGCAAATATAAACGCCGATGTGGAATAAATCAGTCTAGGGTCATGAAAGAGATCCATGGAGTCATACTGAGGAGGAAAGACTTCACAGAAGAGCAACACTTAAACCTGATTCGGAGAAGGAGTGAGGTAAAACTAGGCTGAAGCAAAGAAGGACCACATCCCGGCAGCACGATAACGTCCCGCAGACGGTCTTCATAGGTGTGACGTGTTCATTCTTAAAATAAAAAGAGCTCAAGGGCGAAATTCCTGAGCAACTCGATGCAAGTATGAAGATGAATTGGCTAAGCATTGTGGAGTTAGAATGTTGCTTCTAATCTGTTTTTCAGTCCTTGACGGAAGAGAAAAAAAAAAACAGTGCCTGTGTAGATCATCTGCCGAGCAGATGGTGGTGGGACCGGGCGTGGATCCTCAGAAACATTCCTCAGAGCAGAAACCCTGCTGCAGGGGCAGAGCTCGGGCCTCTGAAAACAAGAGAGCATGGATGTTCTGGAGAGGTTTCCTAGCGATTCCAAACCCGAAACACAGATAAAAGGAAGAAACAATTCTCCCCTACTAAGAACCTTGATTTCATTAAAAGAATGGGTGGGAAACGGATTACTTTTGTCCGGGTAGGGGAGCAGATGCTGTGTTCTCCACAAAGGAAAATGGAGAGAAATAAAGGAGGCTTTTTGGTTCTAACTTTTGAGTTACAAAACTGGACTTGTTAAGGGTGGTATGGGTGACCCTCACGAAGATGAATGGTGGCTGCAATGTTCTCCATAATCATACGCAGAGTAAAGTCAAGCAAAATTATGCACAATAATCTGAGAATAAAATCCACTGTGTGTGTCTGTGTGTGTGTATAATCTGAGAATAAAATCCACTGTGTGTGTGCGTATATATATATATACATACATATAAATCTGCCAATAAAATCCACTATATATCATACTAAATGCACAGTTACACACATGAATATATACACTCCCATCAGAAAGTTTGTTTTTAATCCTGATGGATTTGGAAACATAATAGTGCTTACAGGTCTAAGGACATGAGCCACCAGATCACTAACCAGTCTGTGCAGCCCTGTCTCCGTGGCCTTATGCACACTATGGGAACCAGGCTGCATGACTAACGCACAGGAAGCATTCTCTGCTTGCCTCTGAGTAGGAACAGATGCTTCGCATCCTTTAGAGAGGAAATTGCCTTCTACAGAAGAGGACCTCGGCCCTGCCAAATGAATAAGATAAGAGATTTCAACAGCTCCTAGGGTGCACTGGAGCACAGTTCTCTATTATTGCAATGATGCATTCTGAAACAGACACGTCTTTGAGTTTGGAACGCCATGAAAAGCTGAGTCTCCCTACTCCACAACCAGAATCTCCTTCAGAGGTTGCAAGCTACTTTCTCAGTCCCTGCATGTATGGAAAAGTAGACATGATATATGCTTTCAGGTCCATAGATGAGGAAAAGTAGACAGAGTGAGTGCTCCCATGTCCATAGATAAGGAAGAGTGGACATGATGAGTGCTCCCATGTACATAGGTAAGGAAGAGTGGACATGATGAGTGCACCCATGTCCATAGATAAGGAAGAGTGGACATGGTGAGTGCTCCCATGTCCATAGATAAGG
>NW_004949106.1:9231773-9239489 GCF_000317375.1 Microtus ochrogaster | reverse complement strand
ATGTAATAATGGCACTAATATGCCACTGTATTTGTCCACAGAAATCCCCAAATATCTGTGAAGTGTCTGCCTCAGTTGAATATCCAACATGTAGATATATATTTAATTCCAAACACACAAAGTGAAGGCATTCAAAGGCATACAAGCTGGTAAAAAAAAAAAAAAGCCTACAAATTTTCAGGTGGTAGTAGCACATGCCTTTATTCCCAGCACTCAGGAGGCAGAGGCAGGTGAATCTCTGTGAGCCTGAGGCCAGCCTGGTCTACAAAGTGAGTTCCAGGAAGCCAGGGCTATTTCACAGAGAAATCCTGTATCGGGGGAAAAAAAAAGAAAAAGAAAAAAAAAACACAAGTAACTAAATTAAAATAATTCATGACTATGTGTGTGAATTTAAATATATATTCTATCTGCCTATAGAAGGATGAACAACAAAATCCACGCCATTACTATTTTATAACTGAGATTCCAAATCAAATGACTGACACTTACATATTATTTTGATCACAGACTGAATCAGAAACCTCGTGGATACAAGCATCCTAAAGCCTTATCTGAATTTTATGATTTATATAATCTGCACCTATTATAGTGCCTAGATTGGCAGAGAAAATTTAACAATTATTAAGTAGTGAGCAGGAGAATTTCTCCAGCAGGATTTATACTATTTAAATATAATATTTTCAAGGAAAGTAAACACTTGCACAGCTTCTTAGATCATGAAGGGAAAATTGGACTTGAAGGATGGGGGAGGCCTATGAAAGAGACTGAGATGAGAAAAGGTCCTTTTTATGTGAGAGAGGTTAAGGATAAGACAGAAGTTGAGACCCTAGTTCTTAATAACATGGCCTTCCCATGGGTTCTTAAATACCCAGTGAACTTAACAAACTCACAAGGATATTGAACGAGTAGATGTTATCATGTAGAGGAATAAAACTGGGACTCTCAGGATACACCCTGAGTGAGATAGTGGAGTCAAAGCAAAGGACCACACATTTGGACCACGTCACATGTACTTCAGCTATCAAACAGTCTACAAAGAGAGTTTTGATGTCAGTACGTGCATTTACGTAACATTTGAGTGGATAATCAATGAAGAAACTATACAAATACTTTACAGGAAGCTATCAGTGTACATTAAGATTCAAGAGAACATATCCTTTACCAAGATCTGTAGTGTAAAAATTTCACAACCCATGTGGTAAATAAAGATAATTTGATTAGAGATAACACGATAAAGCTCTTGCTTATTGTCTAAGAAGATTAAAATTGCACTTAATTACAACTGACTATTAAATTAAAATTATTTGAATAGTATATAAGAATTAAGAAAGTAAACACAATTGTTAAAACAGGAGTAATGTGGATTTTTATGGTTCATCCTCTTCTCATCAGAAAGAATATATATTCAAATGCAAAAACACACTAAAAGTCCGTTTTCTTAAATTTTATTCTCTGCATCTAGACAGAGTCGGACAGGAACTGCTGCAGGCCATATCATAGTGGTTCATTTCTACCTCCTTCCTATTCAATCAGGCCAAGGTTTGGTGGAAAGGGGAGTGCCAGATAAAATAGTTTAATTTTAGGAAAAATATTAAAATCTTGCAATATTTTTAAACACATTAAAAAATGAATACTTTATTAGATGAACTACAGACATTCTGGAGTCTATTTTAAACAACCATTAGAAGTCCAAGATGGTTATTTTTCTCATGAATCATAGAAACGATAGACACAAAAAATAAAAGAAAGAAAACTAATTTCAGATCAAACTTTTGCAGGAAAGGCTGCCTATGAAGAGAAATACCGCAGAATGGAAGTCTTGCAAATGAAGGGAAAGGAAAGATTCCCAAAGTGTGACAGGTCAGACAGCAGTGGATATTAGACAGACCAGAAAGCTATTCATGAAATATGCTACAAGGCATTTCAAAGCTAACAGGAAGATCCTTCAAAATGTCCAATAGAAGAAAGGGATGTTACAAAGGAATCCTAAAAATAAAATGGTGTGTTTGGAGAATACTCAGTAGTTCATTGGATTTTAGTCCATTTTGATTTATTTATTTGATAGTATCAATGTAGTTTCAGTGAACATTTCAGAAATACTAAATAAATTGTTGAAAGCACCATTTATTCATCATAATATCTGATACAGAAAAATACTTGAGAAACTATAATTTTTTATACAAAATAATGAGAGGATATAAGGGTTAGATATTGAACAATGAGCCAATCATGTGACTTCTCAGGAACAAATTAATAAAAAAAATTTAAAAGTGAATTGTCAACATTATCCCCATTTGTAAACCAAGTCTTTTGAATACTCTGGTAATCTAAATTTGAATTACACCCATGCAGTCTGGTGCAATCTGCTTCATCAACATGATACATACACCACATGTCCTTAATTTAACAGATCCCACAGAGGGAATGAGCGGCCTGGAAAGAAAAATAATATTTAATTAATCTGTTAGAATTGTCAAGCTAATAAACATTTAGTGCAAGAACTGATGGATATAGTTTATTTGTATTTTTTGTATTTTCAAAGAATATATAACAATGATCAGACCAAGACTGCTTAAATATTGAGTCATCCCTGGATGCAGAAGATGCTTTGACAAACAAATCTTCCATAAGGTCTTTCTTCAGGTAGAGAGAAGCCTTTATGAACTTTATGAGCTTTATGAACTCTTGAATGCTAATAACTATTCTAGATAGAACAGTACCCAGATATCACAGATACTACCAGAGTGCTATTTCTTGGGTTTTATATTGGAATCCATCCTCCTGCCTTCCTTAGTACCCTGGATTGCCCTCGTCAAATTTTTGGATAAGAAGATTAAGAACAAAAGGACAGAGAGGAAGAAAGAGTGGAAGGAGCATGGGGGACAGGAAAGGAGGTTTGTTGCTTCTCTGGTTCTATCTGCATATCTGTCAGGTAAGCTGGTAAGGACCCAAATCATCTCTTCCCCAGAAGCCATGGGAGAGTGCTACTTACTGACTTGCTTCAGCATGTGGACCCAAATCTTCACAGATACTACTACCCAATCCTAAAACTCTTCTGGAGAATAAAACAAAACATTACCAGTGAATATCCTTAAAGTTGACCCTTGACAGGTAGAGGAGGGACTAATGAACTTTTTTATGGTCAATTTATTTGCATTCCTAGAAAAGATATTTTTATTTCTTTGGGAGAAATCTTTATACACATAACAAGCTCATTGCATTGGGAAAGACCCAGAGAAATAATCTCAGAATTTTGTAAAATCATTCTTGACGATAGTCAAACAAGATGCTGGTTTTCATACTAATATTTTTTAAAGATTATACACACACACACACACACACACATACATGTTATGCATACACATATGTAGCAATACCTAGAATGTAGAGAAATGCAGCATTCGGGTTATATTTGTACACTTAAATAAATATTCATAGAAGTAGATAAGAGTTCACCCAAGACACAAGCAAAAGCACAAAAGAGTATGGACTCTGTATGAATCTATACATAAGATAGTCTCAACGCTGAACCTGGGAATTTAAAGAAGTCAGCAAGAATGTGTTCTAACAAGCCATGAAGGTTATGTCATGAGACTTGAAATATAAAAATAGAAGTTTAAAAAGAAAACATTATAAAGTTGGTAAAGAAAAAAAGGTACAAATTGGTTAAGAAGTATGTATAAAAGCCTTTGTCTTTTACTGTCTACTACTATGGTAGAACACCATGATCAAAAGCAAATTGGGAAGGAAAGGGTTTATTTCCTTTTACACTAGCAGTAAAAAGTCCATCATTGGAAGGAGCCAGGGCAGAAACTCTAGCAAGACAGGAAGTGGGTCAGAAGCCATGGGAGAGTGCTACTTACTGACTTGCTTTTCTTAGTTATTCCTCCTTCTTTTCTATACACCACAAGGCCATCTGCCCAGGGCTGGCACCACCTCCAGGGAGCTGGGCTTTTTCTGAATTAACCATTAATCAAGAAACTGCCCCATAGACTTGCCAACAGGCCAATCTTGTTTCTCAATTCCTATCTCCTCTTTCTATATGTGCCTAAGCTTTTGTTAAGTTGACAAAGTTCGACCAGGATGTCTTCTAATGTCCAAATAGTCTATAATCACAAATTTTTTTATAAACATGATCCACCCTAGAGATCATTACTTTGCATAGATTCAGCCTTAGCCAGAAGTAATAATCCTAAATTATAAGAGGGGTTGCTGAGTTCATGTTAATTCTGCTATCCATCTCCAATATCAATGCTAAAAAAAAATGGAAAATAGAATATTATTTCTGTAGCCAAACTCATGTCAACTTCTCATTATTAAAAAAGAAAATGAACTATTTGGATCTGACTCAGGTCAGGCAGAAGCTACTCTCAGCCTTAGCCATAGAAGCCACTCCTTGCAGTAAACAGAGGTAAATGCCAAGACCTGTGGCTGTACAGATGCTAAAAATAAAGGGCAGTTGAGAGATTAGCCCCAAACAAGACATTTACACCACCTCTTTAAGGCTCAGAGAGCATTGTGGAAGAGGGATGGAAAGAATGTAAAAACAGGAGGATGAGAAGAAAATCTGAGCAATACCATCTTCTAAGCACGACACAGCCATGGCAACCAGAGACTTACAGCTGTCTATACAGGCACTTGAGCCACAAAACTCTTCCTCCTAATAACTATAAAGGGAGGAAGGGCATTATAAGACTTTATCACGTATTGCTGAGCTATTGTTCTGTAATGGATTCTGGAAGAGAGGGAGTCAGTAATCAGTTGTATACCCAGTGGTGAGCCAGCCAGCCTCTAATGGTTAGTTCCAGATTCAGCATTCATGGGGACAGCCCTAACTAAACTCTGCGGGACTCTAAACAAAACGAAAGTCAGTAAACAGTGGAAAGACATTTAGGGGGAGGAAGCCACTGCAGGGGTGGAAGGAAATAGGAGAGGGCACATGGGAGAGTCACCAGACTATGCAGCACGCATGTACATGGTGCAGGAGGTCCTTCTGTTTGTGTGTTGCTTTCATTAATTAGTGAATAAAGAAACTGCCTTGGCCTAGTTGGTAGGGCAGAACTTAGGTAGGCAGGGAAGCAGAACTGAATGCTGGGAGGAAGAAAGGCAGAGTAGGAGAGAGATGCCATGGATCTGCGGAGGAGGTAGATGTATTGAATTTTACCAGGTAAGCCACTGCCACGTGGCAATATACAGATCAATAGAAATGGGTTAAATTAATATAAAAGTTAGTCAATAAGAAGTTAGAGCTAATGGGCCAAGCAGTGTTTTAATGAATGCAGTTTCTGTGTGATTATTTTGGGGCTAAGATAGCAGGGCAGCCGGGAACTGGGCAGCAGGATGAACAAGCAGACCCTTCCTGTAACATGTATAAAATTGGGAAAGAGCAGAAGGTACAGAAGAGCAAAGAAACAGGTAAGGCTCCATGAAAGGCCTTTATTAATCTTGTATGCTGTTCCAGAAACAAGCAGGGAAGATGACTGACTACACACTTTTAAACAAAATCATTTTAGAGGTAAAATGAATGGCAATAATACCTGCTGATTAATAATCCTGGAACATTAATAACTGAAAGATAACTAAAACTCTCCATCATCACAAGGAAAACATTAGCTAATATATCTAGTATGGAATATAAATTTTGTCAAATTCTGAACGTGAGTAATTCTTAAAGAAGCACACGATGCAGTTTTATTTGTAGACATCTTATGATCACACTAAGAAAAAGCAATGACTTACCACATCATCAACCCCTCAAACCACATACGACAAGCCCTTCTTGTCCACTTAAATTGTAATTATAAGTAATAAATTCAATAAAAGATAGCTTCTCTATTCATTGGGTTGAATCTAAGCTCTCCATTTCTGTTCCATTTTTAAAAATTGTTTGATAGTTTTGTACAACGTTTTATATAATTTTTTTAAGACAGGGTTTCTCTGTGTAGCCATGATTGTCCTAGAACTCACGCTGTAGACCAGGCTGGCCTTGAACTCACAGAGATCCGCCTGCTCCTGCTTCTCAAATGCTGGGATAAAAGATGTGCACCACCACTGCCCAGTGTGTTTGGTAGCTCTAAGGCAACTTGGAATTCCAACTTTAGAAGTTTTTATTAAGCAATCATGTTCCAAGACAAGGATATCAATGAGTAAATAAATCAATAAATGCCCATGGTTGTACATACTGGCATTTCTCTTGCTTAATAGACAGATTAACAAGAATAGAAGATGAAGAATTTTTTTGCATTTATTTACTTTTTAACATGTGTGTGCTTGTGAGTGAGTGAATGAGTGAGTGAGTGAGTGAGTGAGTGAGTGAGTGAGTGAGTGAGTGAGTGAGTGTGCATGTGTGTGTGTATGTGTGTGTGTTCACAAGGGCACACATATGAAGGTTCATGGATGTTGGTTCCACATAAATCCCAGTACTAGTATTTAGTTTTGTGAATCCCAATACCTTCCTACACTGTGGCATAGTAGGAAGCATGGTTAGGTCAACATTTCCAATGAAATATTCATTGATTTGCATACAGACCGTCTATTATGGGGCTCTGCATTTGTGCTTTCTAAGTTGGCATGTAGCATTCTACCCTGTAGGTCCCAGGAATTTAATTCCACCGTCATGTTTGTCAGCAAACGCCTTTACCCAATAAGCCATTTCACCAGCCAGACTGTTCAAGAGGAAGGCTCCACAGCAACATTTACTAAATGAAAACCTTTTATTTACAGTTCTTAGAAGGGCCTTAAACACATATTTTCAAAAATGATATATGTGCTGCGTGGCGTGCAATTTCAAGCTTAGTGCAAGGCGAGGGCCATAAAATTTTGTGCGTAGCCTCAGTTGTTCTGGCTGCTTTAATTTATGTAATTATGTATGAGGTCAATATGGAAAATTAGCCATCATTCAGACTGGTAAACATTCCTGAACAATGTGTCCTTCAGGAATTAGCTAAAAGACTCACACTTCCAGAAGGTCAAAAGAAAGCAGTCATTAGTTTGGCCCCCAAACGGTTGAGATTGTTTCCTGTTCTACATTACAACTGTGCTGTAGAGATGGTTGAACAGGCAATAAATTGGATATACTCTGGTGACACATGACAGGGTATATGAAGCAAATGGATCTCTTGCTAACCATCACATATATACGCACACCTCAGTTTACAAATCCTTGGGACATAGTAAATCTGAAAGAATTTCCATTTTTAATTTAACTAACATTCTTTCTAAAAGAAATATTTTAAAGACATAAATGTTAAAGTCTTCCTAAAGTTTCTAAGATTAAAAGGTTGCCTTAAAATACCAGTGTCTCTGTAGGCAATGGCTATTTTTTACCTTGCAAGATAACTTCAATCAAGTTTTGACTTCTTCACTTCTGTTTTTTAAAATTATCTTTGAAAAATGATTTTCTGTGTGTAATAAATGCTCTCCATTCTTTGGTCCTACAAGGAGCTTAGGGACCTTTCATTAGTTACTGAGTCACTAAATTCAAATATTCAAAATTTCAGAAGAGAATGAAAAGCTATTTGGTCTAATTTCTTAATTTCTTCAAAAGTATCCATGGTCATAGATCCATGGGCTGGTTACTTTCAAAAACAAATATGTTACCTCAGAGGGCTCCTGGTCCATTTGGTTAGGTCAAATTATTAAAATTTTCTTTCATAGAGAATGCCACACGAAACATTAGAGCGTGCAAATATGGAACCCACAGCAGATGGTCTATAT
>NW_004949106.1:9230757-9231440 GCF_000317375.1 Microtus ochrogaster | reverse complement strand
TTACTAGGGTTTAGAGAAATACATGCCATTTATTTCTTATTTTATTCATCTCTACTTCCACAGCTAGAGCTTTTCCAAACATTTTGAGATATACTCATAATCCTTCCCATCTTATTCTTATTCTCTGTGATTTAGACACAATAACTTTACCCTTTCTGTTACAATAGATTTTTATAGTCTTTTCTGTATATACTTCCAAAACACATCTTCTTTGAACTAAAATGACCTTTGTTAAAGAATGTTAAGGAAGGTTACAATGGCTTAGGTCTTTACATTAAATGATTACATAATGCCAAGGAAAGTTATCATCAGATTTTATCAAAAAAGCTAATAGTGAAACCATGAGGCTTCAGGTGATGTGCTTTCTGCGGTACGCATGACTGCAGACATGGAGTGCTTAAGGGGAAACGTAAATGAAAATCACTGCAGACAGGGTAGATACCTATCATTTCTGTTAAGATCCTGTCTCAGACAGACAGGAGGACCAATGGAACCGAATCAAAGACCCAGATATTAATCCACACACCTAAGAACACCTGATTTTTGACAAAGAAGCAAAAAAAAAAATATCAAATGGAAAAAAGAGAACATCTTTAACAAATGGTGCTGGCATAACTGGATACCAACATGTAGAAGAATAAAAATAGATCCATATCTATTGCCATGCACAAAACTCAAGTCCA
>NW_004949106.1:9227637-9230347 GCF_000317375.1 Microtus ochrogaster | reverse complement strand
GAACTAGCTCTTGTAGACCAGACTGGCCTCGAACTCACAGAGATCTGCCTGCCTCTGCCTCCCAAGTGCTGGGATTAAAGGCGTGGGCCACCACCACCCGGCTAAACAGAGAACTCTTAACAGAGAAATCTAAAATGGCTGAAAGACACTTAAGGAAATGCTAAAGATCCTTAGTCATCAGAGAATTGCAAATCAAAACAACTCTGAGATGCAATCTTACACATGTAAGAATGGCCAAGATCAAAAACACTGATGACAACTTACATTGGAAAGGATGTGGGGTTAAGGGAACACTCCTGCAGTGCTGGTGGGAGCACAAATTGGTACAGCCCCTTTGGATATCAGTATGGCAATTTCTCAGAAAACAAGGAAACAACCTTCCTCAAGACCCAGCAATATCACTTCTGGGTATATATCCAAAGGATGCTCAGCTGTACCACAAGGACATGTGCTCACCTATGTTCATAGCAGCATTGTTTGTCATATCCAGAACCTGGAAACAACCTAAATGCCCTTCGACCGAAGAATGGATGAGGAAAATGTAGTACACTTACACAATGGAGAACTACACAGCAGAAAAAAATAATGACTTCTTGAAATTTGCAGGCAAATGGATAGATCTAGAAAACATCACATTGAGGGAGGTAACCCAGACCCAGAAATATAAATATGATATGTACTCACTCATAAGTGGCTTTTAGACATAAAGCAAAAAAAAAAAAACAGCCTACAATTACTATCCCAGAGAACCTAGACAACAATGAGGACACTAAGAGAGACATATATGGATCTAATCTACCTGGGAAGTACAAAAAGACAAGATCTCCTGAGTACATTGTGAGCCTGGGGACCATGGAAGAGGGCTGAAGGGGAGGGGAGAGGAAGAGAGAGGAACAGAGAAAAATGTATAGCTCAATAAAATCATATGTATATTATAAATATAATATATATGAAATACCCTATCTAAGGCAGCTATGCATGAGGGTGAGGGCTAAGGTGCCATGCCCATACTAGGTAGCTGGAAATGACAAGAATGTGGGGAGTGTGTAAGGATTCCTGCAGTCAACAAATAGAACAAGCCTGGGAGAGGGGTCAAGTGAACTGCACAAGCTAAAGACTGAAAAGGGTCTGTCTATGTCCTTTGGGTTCACTTCATGTGGTCATATTCCCTAGTTGCTCGACCAGGAGATACAACCTTTGGTGTTTTCCCAATTTATAAAAAAATAAAAATGATAAAAACAAAAGAAATAGAGTTTAAAATAAAGCCACGTAAAGATGGGGAAAAACAAGATCCTGTTTCAGTAAGTCACCTTCCAGAATTAACTACCAAATTCTGCTTGCATTAAAATCTAAGCAACAGGGACAGGAAGTGTACTTGAAACTGTGCCTATATAGCATGTGTGTGGTTCTTGGTTCAATCCTCAAACTGCCAGAAAATGAATAAAACCCACACACATTACTTCATACCTCAACTACAAAGACCAGTAGGGTGGCCACTAATTTCGGTCTCCATAATTATTTAAAATCAACTTTAGCTGAGATTTCCACTATTTACCCATGTTTCATAGTCCTAAATAGCTTTGGCAACTTCCCTTTGGGAGCAATGATATGAAAGTCATGTTGATTTTCGAAGCCCTTTTGCTTTGCACAAAGAAATTCCATAATTTTGGAGATCATCTCAAATTGCATTTCCGGGTTTACGAGTTTGCTAGTTGCAGCACACAGCAAACGGTGGCATTCTTTTTCTTACTCAAGAGCTTAAAAAAAAAAAAACAGAATCAATCCCTATTCCTGAACCAGTAAGAGAAATCAAATAATCACGACATGAGCAGAATGTTTGTATTCCAAGTGCATAACTAAGAAGGGTTGATACACTCTGCTTTCTCAACCCCAATTCCATTCCTGGCATAGTACAAAGTAATGCAAGACAGCATCACTATTATTATTTGCATTTTGTGACCTATATCTTGAGATGTACATGTATGGTTGAAATGCAGGACCAGAGAGCTTGATGGAGCTTGAATTTAAGCTGGGGTTTCTAATTCCAAGCACAATATAGATAAGGGCAATGGTCTTTGACCTCTAGACTCCAAACCAAGATTCCAGTAGCTTCTGTTTCTTCAGATAAATTAGAAGGTTAAAGAGTATGGACAGGCAAGATGGTAAATAAAGTTACATAACAGTCAATATATAATGAAGTTTTCTCCACATGAACACTCAAAAAGTTTCTGAGAAAATTCACAATAGAGTACGCTCACTTCTCCAGCCTTGGACTGAGTGAGTTCCCTAGAGAAATACCTACCTGTCACCTGGCCCTACTTCCCCACTCCTTGTGAAAATAGTTGGAACGGGAATTGAGATTTCAGATTCCAACTTCTGCAGAGGCTGACTCTTTGGAAGGGACTGGCCTTTTCTGGCCCAGGACCAGGGTTACCATGGAGATTGCCAAGAAATCTTTATTTTATGGAAGAGTTGAAGTGGGGAGCATTGAAGTGCAGAGTGGAACAGTGCAATCAAAACAATTTAGAAATAAAAGGGAAAGATTCACAAAAAATGTAGAGTTAGATGCACACTCATTTACCTAGAGCAAGTTAGCACAGGCTGACCACTTCAGGACGACAACTTCTTGTCTCCATTTGAAAATCCATGTGTATTTAAAATGTCAGGGTTGGGGGGAAGCCCTGTAGTCAATGTAAGCATTTAATCAAAA
>NW_004949106.1:9226224-9227492 GCF_000317375.1 Microtus ochrogaster | reverse complement strand
GAAACCCTGTCTCGAAAAATCCCTCCCCCCAAAAAAAGAAAAGAAAAGAATCCCAAACACCGCCTAGCAGAGTACCTAGTTGCCTATGAGACTTTTTGTCAACGCTCATGGAAAGTCTGAAGACTGAAAATAAATGACTGGACTCTGCCAACATTGCCTTCCCTTTTTCCGGTATCTTTAGAAAGTGTATCTTCTTTTATTCTCGCTTCTGCAGGTGGGTTGAAAGGAGTTGAATAGAAGACAAACCCATCGGTGAAAGCACCTCACTTCATTTTCTCCTTCAGTAGTGGCACCCATATCTGACGCCATTCTGTGATAGAGGACAAGTGACTGAGGCCAGCCTACTTTGGTAGCGAATACTCGGGCAAGGCTTAAAGACAATCTGCTTGGTAGTTCCACCACCAGGTAGATTTTACGAACCTTATAACCTCTGACAAGATATTGGCCAAACATAGTTGCTATGGTTACTATCATAACGTTGATGGTCACGGGAAAGATCGTAAGAAATGGAGCACATAGCGGTTATCTAATGAGCTTGGTTGCAGACTAACAGAGGCACATGTACTTTTACTCAGCTCTGATTATCACCGCTCTCTTCACTCAGACACACCCCCTGGATCTCCTCTCTGGATTCTGAACGTTTTGCTTTGTGTATTCCCAGCCCCTCTTAGCTGAGTGCTTCACGTCATTTTCGGTTGTCCTAGCAACACGTTTCGATTTTTCTACCGCAGTTGCCAAAACAAGCACTTGAACATCTGGAAATCATCCTCCATCACTTTCCCCAGTCGATGCATCGGCCTTAAGTGGTAGTTCCCATAGAGACCCCCTGAGATTCCGCTGTACCTTTGGATAACAGCTTTCCAATATTCCCTGGCTATGGAAAATTGCTATTCGCTGACTGCATACTTTGGCACCTTCTATACTATTAATAATAACTTTTTAAAAGTTAGTGTTTTAGTACAATGAAGTCAGATTTAAAAACGAAAAACTAAAGAAAGAAAATAGTACCAGTGCACTCCCACATGGAGACTTCAATCTTCCTTAAGGAAGAAACCTACATCCAGATGCAATTTCTCATGCTTGCTGATGTTAATAGATGACAGTTGTTGTCATTAGCTGTAAAATGTGATAAAGACGAATCATGGCAGGAATAATACACTTTTAAGATCAAGTCTCCAGTTCAAGACTCAGGGGAAGAAGAACCCGTAGTTTGCCATGTGGTGGTGGCGCACGCCTTTAATCCCAGCACTTGGGAGGCAGAGGCAGGC
>NW_004949106.1:9219219-9225152 GCF_000317375.1 Microtus ochrogaster | reverse complement strand
CTCCAGCACGCTGGTGGAATTACACACCACCTTTACACTTTATCTGATGAGCCATCTCCCTAACTCTATTTTTTTTATTTTTTGAGACAGAGTACAATCTACTTTTAAAGAAACAATTTCTCACTACGTATTTTGAGAATTAGAGGATTTAAAATATGAAAGAATACAAAACAATAATTCATATTATATTTTCCTTTTAGAGACCCTCTTCAAATCTTCAGACATTAACTATTGGTTTTCTGGTATATATCCACAATACTACACTTGTGAAGTAATTTGAAAAGGGTCCGCCTACTCTATATTGTTAAAGAGGCTACACTAATGAAATATAAGCTTATACAAGCAGGATATTATCTCAAATTGGTATTTTACATAAAAGACAGTATTTGAATGCCTAAAATAAATATTGGTGCCTCTTAGATATATTTTTGCGAATATTTACCTGCTATTAATCCCTTTAAACTCATAATGCAAAGTTGTGGGAGGACGCTTAAAAGAAATCCCACACTAGCTCAGAATTGGAAAATATATGGCTATTTATTTAGGGGTAGACTCACAAATCAGAATCCTCTGCTTGAACAGAGAACAGAAAATGAATCCAGTGACCGGAAAGAGAGGGTACGCAGGCTCTATGTTGGCTTATATAGTATAAGAGGCCACGCCTCTGTGGGCGGATAACCACTGGCTGTAAGACTTCCTGCAGCACCGAGTCATGTTTTCTCTTAAAACATCTAAATCAGACAGCAGAACGTGGAGCATTAATTCTTACTGGAGGACACAATAAACTTACAATCTAATAAATCACTTAAAATTTACAATGAAGTAGTGGAATTACAGTTGGAGATTAGTTGCCATGATAACTGAAAAATGGAAAGAAAATGAAAAATTCAGACGAAGCAATTTGTAATATGATTACAGTTCTAACTGTCTGTATTTGATCCATCATGATGTTGAAGGAAGTAATTAAACATTCTGCATAGTCTAAAGAAATCATAAGCTTTTTGCATGATAAGCTTATTTTTTCCTAAATAATGTTTCTAGCACATATGCTTCTCTGAACACAATCCATACTAAAATTATTTGATTATATTAAATTATTTTTTATTTCTTTTTTCTTCTTTATATTTGTTCCTAGGGCAGTTGTTACGACCAATTGCTTTTTGAGATGGTGTCTGATTATGTACCCCAGCTGACCTCGCTCTAAAACTTAGAAAGTTCCAGCAATTTTTCTTTCTCCTTGCCCTTCAGAGCTGGGGTTTCAGGCATGGACAGGATATGTGGCTTCCACGTGGGTGCTGGCATCTGAACTCTTGTCCTCATGATTGCACATGAAATGCTCTTAGCTGCCGAGCCATCTCTTTAGCCCTCAAATGTTTTGGTGATAGTGCATGTTTTAATATGTTTGGAAAGATTTTTCCAAAAGGAGAATTTAGATATGGGATGTGTGGTCCTAGGGTTAGGAAAGTTGCAATGGTAAAAGAATTTTGAAGTTGAATACAGCAAGCGCCAGGTTCACGGAGAGACTCTGACTCTCTCAGTAACTAAACCTTAAAAAATATATGTGAACAGGCTGGAAAGATGGTTCAGCAGTTAAGAGCACTTTCTGCTCTTCGAAAGGACCCAGGTTCAATTCCCAGTACCCACATGACAAACCATAACTGTATAATCCCAGTTTCAGGGTGTCTGATCTGACACCCTCACACAGATATACATAGAGGAAGAACACTGAAACACACAAACACACACACACACACACACACACACACACACAGAGAAGGGGAAAATAGAAAAGTGTAACGGCAAACAAAAGCAAAAAAAAAAAGTTATACAGGAAAATCTCAAACATTCACTAAAGTACTTTTGAAGAACATTTAAATAAAATATATAAAATGCACAAGAATATACACACACATATATATACATATATATAGTGTCTTCAATAATAATCACACAAACATGACCCTGCTATCTGTTTTAAGAGGTGATAGCTGGATGGCTTTGCAACCTGACTGAACAGAGTCTACTGAATGGAATTCTCATCTAGATTATTGTCTACCTAAAAAAGTCTGTCATACATACCAGTAAAAAAAGGACTGGAATGTAATGTGCTTTGGATGGAAAAAGTAAAAATGTGGGCTAATTTTTCAGTAGGACTAAATGTTTTGTGGTATTCTTATTTGAAGTAAATCTTTGCCAAGGGTTTGTTCAAAATGCCTTATTCTCTCTGGTATGTCCTGGCTTAAATACAACATTTTTAGCATCAATGGAATAACTAATATTATAAACTATTTAAAATATGACATATGCATACGCGATCATTTCTTTCTGACAAATAGAAAACTTTAGGGAGGCATTTAATTTTTAAACATACCTACTCTAAGCCTTTACCTCTCTTTCTCTTCAAGGACAAGTTCATAGCTTACACATGATGGTAGTTCTATAATCTGGCTAGATTATAATCAAACACAATAGACATCCAATGAATACTTTCTGAATTTTAATTGCAAGTATTGTACATAACTGCTCAATAATGATTAAATGCAGTCCTGAGACTCATCGTAGTAATTTCTGTAGAGAACTGGCACTATAGTAACTAATTATCTGTGGAAAATTATGTTATATTATATTTATAGAGGTAGAAAATATCATCATGACGTACAGATTAAACATTTCCAAGTCAAGAATTTAGGAACTCTTAATTAAATCGTAGTCTTTTGGTTTGCATATCATAATATCACTATAAACATTTCTTAGTATAAAATGATACTAATACAGTATAAAACCTAATAGAACATGCTCATCATTTCATTACTATCCAAGAGACCCTGATGTTGAAAATTAATGTGTAGATAAATTATCTGAGCTACATTTCAAATTTGTGTGATGGTTATTACATCAAGTTAGTTCAGAAGTCAATATCTTTGAATATATCTAAATATCTAAGAATTTAATTTGGTGCTGAACTTTGTGGATACATTATTGAAGGCTACCAGAAAACGTTACATAGCCAGCTTTTATAGATACAATGACTTATGTTTACAGTGAATTACATTTAAGTGCCTTCAGATAGCCAAGTACATGTCTCACTTACTGCAGAGGCCATTCAGCTGGGGGAAGTCTGTTCTTTCTGCCGTCTCTAATTTAGCATGGATGCATTAGGGGTTGAGCATCAGTTTTATTAAAGTACATCATGAACTTTGACCATATTCTTTGTCTGTTATCTTTTCCTTTCCCTCTCTCTTTTATCACTACCCGTTCCTCCTCTCAAATAGATCCCCTAATAAATTCATACCATTAGTTTATATATTGAAGTTATTTTTCTTTCTAGATATGTATCATTTCACTTAACATGGTTGATTTCCAGTTCCAACTAAGTTATTACAAATGACATAATTTTATACTTTATGGCTAAAATATGATGAGACATGCATGAATAAGAAAGCGATAATAATTTAAAAACTCTATTGTACATACATGTTACATTTTCTTTATGCATTCATCTTTTGTTAGACAACAAGATTGATCTTGTCTATCAGACTTTGATCTTAATATTTCATCCATTTGAACTGGAAATACAATATAGCATTTGTTTTTTATATATATATATATTTCAAGACAGGGTTTTTCTCTGTATTAGAGCCTTGGATGTCGACCAGACTAGCCTTGAACTCACAGATATCTGCCTGCCTCTGCCTCCCAAGTGCTGGAATTAAAGGTGTGTGCCACCATTGCCAGGCGGAGAGAGATTTTTAATAGACAGGATTTATGTGGCGTGCCTGTCTGTAAGTCATTCGGTCTTATTTCTTACTTAGAATGTATCCGAGTGAAATTCCAGCAGAACACTGGAACAAAATGTTCACACATTTCCGGTTTGTGAAAGAAAGGAAATGGGAGAGAATCACGGAGATGGAAGAAGGGCAAACAGCATGTTCGAGAATGATCCGGACGCAATAACCACCAATACAATGAATCTCAGCTACCTATTCAGGCTGACCGTTTTCACATCTTCCACTTAGCATTATTGTAAAGGGAAATGAGAACTTAAGAACTGGGAGAAATAGGACAATCCTATGGCCTACTCTTCAGGCAAGGTCCCACAGCCAGTTAAAATACTGCTTCCTTTCGTCTCTCGAATCTTTCTTCTCCTCCCCTCTTCCCTTTGCAGCCTTCACCTTTTCTTGTTAGTTCCATACGATCGCTGATGTCACCCTACGAATAAACTGTCAGCTTAGTAGGCATATTATGTTGTTGGGGAAAATTAGCATCTATAACTCAGAGCTACAGCCTCCAAGAAATAACCAGAAACCTGTATCAAAACTTTAAACCCTAATTTAAAGGGCACATGTACATCACACACAGAAAATATGCATTATGGTCCCAATGATCAAACTCTGTATACAATATACTCCGTAGTAATACAAAATTAGTCTGACCTAGGTGAAGAAAGTTTACATAAATACTCTGTAGGCCTTTGGAGTTTAACAATGCTATGCCACATGCTTTGAAGAAAGCCTCTGGGGCCCAGAGAATTTGAGTCACTTCCCCCAAATCACTGAGTGAACCCATGACAGAGCTGCAATTAGAACGCAGAATTCCTGCATCCCGGTCCAGTTTTAAGTTAGAAGCTTTTCATTAAAATTATTTCAACAATTCATTCATGGCAGAAAGTTGCAGCCTGTTTAGTTGAAGCTCTCATCTCGTTAACTGCATGTTTCCCTCTGTGCCAGCAGAGTCTTAAAATACACCAGAAGGCAGACAGGCCTGGGAGATGATGGAGCCTTCGTATAAACACTCAGCAGATTGCTGGGAATTTTGGTCGGCTTCTTGCTCCTAGTCACTTTCGACTCACTGAAAAAGAGATGCCAAGCAACACAGAGGACCTCGGAGATGACTGGTTTTGAGACAAGCTTCCTGAAGAGACACGAATAAAGAAGAAGTAATGAATTTGATAGTTCTCACTTTCTAACGGGAAGCGATTCTTTGTTTACAGAAAAAAAAAACCCTGAAGTCCAGTTATAAAGCAGGAAAATGTATCGTGGAACCTGGAGCCTTTTATCTTACCGTCTTTCCACTCGGTTATCTCACTCAGTTGATTGCAATTGACTGCACCCTCTCAAGAGCTCTTCTTGCATAGACTTATTGCTCTCTATACCCTCACTCCTGATCCCCACACACCGCTGACTGCACAGGACCATTAAGACTTTGCTCAAGGGTGTCTTGAATGCTACTGTTGAGATTTCTTAGAAAGAAAAGACAAATCAAAACATTTAATCAACTACAGCAGGAAAAGGAAGGCAGTTCAGGGAGAGGGATAAAGAAAAGGAGCTCGGAAGCACCAGTTTGGAAGTTCCTGTAGCGATTTGTTTATTAGAAAGCAAATTCTAATTCCGTGGACCAGTTCCCCTGGGGCATGTCTGATATGACAGCCTTAGGACTAAATCCTGAAGAACTTTAAATTTTCGGGTTCCCTTTATAACAGAATTGAGGTGACTGCAATGTTCTGATGGGAAATCTGTTGAGAAAAGCAGAGCTTCTAGAACAAACTGAAGATCACCTTCCAGAGATGAGCCCCAGAGTCTAGCCAAGATGATGAGACACTTTGTCAGCACATTCTAACGGCCCAAAAATATTGGGAGAAATGTTTCAAGTACAAGTTGCCATATAAGGAGCTCACATTAGAGGAAAAACAATTACTCAGTCTGTACAGTAGAGCAATAAGTAGGAGGGCATGTGGATCAAGTTAGTGCCCTGCAGAGCAGAGCATAAGCAAATACTATAGCAGGCATTGCTGGTAGGCGGTCCAAACTATGAGGGAGAGTCTCAAATACGAACTAAAATGTAAGACGATTAAGAAGATGGCACCAAGAGAGACATACATAGATCTAATCTACATGGGAAGTAGAAACAAACAAGATCTCCTGAGTAAATTGGGA
>NW_004949106.1:9216527-9217693 GCF_000317375.1 Microtus ochrogaster | reverse complement strand
CAAGATAATCGTCAGTATGGCTATAGGATAGGGCCATTTCAGGTTCCCTCTCCTCAGCTGACCAAGGAACTAACTGGGGACATCTCCCTGGACACCTGGGAGCCCCTCTAGGGTCAAGTCTCTTGCCAACCCTAAGATGGCTCCCTTAATTAAGATACATACTTCCCTGCTCCCATATCCACCCTTCCTTTATCCCAACCATCCCTTTCCCCCAAGTTCCCCCCATCCTCCCCTTCTCATAGGATTCTCCTAAACCATTAGAAAACACAGATATTTGCATTACAATTCATAACAATAGCAAACTCACAGTTAGGAAATAGCAAAGAAAATAATCTTATGCTTGGGGGGGGGGTCATAACCCCCCCCCCAATGAGGAACTGTATTAAAGGGTCACAGTGTTAGGAAGGTTGAGAAGCACAGTTCTAGCACATTCCACCAACAGACCTGAAGGCAGGAACATGAGGCAGCCCATGTAAGCTGCATATTCACCAAATGTAAGAGGTACACTTTACATGTCAGTTGTACGGAAATATCATATGGTGCACTAATTTAATTTTATTTTTTCATCCTCCATTTATCTGAACACAAATATCTGCACTGGAACCCTGAGTGTCTTCATTGGTTCATCTGAAATGAGTTCTATTGCAATTTGCCCTGGTTATATATAAAAGAGTTGAAACGATTCCAATCATTTTCCTTTTTAACAAACATAGCAGATTCTGAGAATAATGGAAGCATCCTGAGCTGTAAGACTGTGAAAGTCAGAGGCTGGGGATGACTGGGGCAAAGCTGTCCTCTGGTGATGACAGGGTTTTTACTATCATGAGTTCACAGTACTTACGGCTGCTGTTGCTGCGCAAGATCAAGACAAGCAACAGTCCAGCTTAGATGAAGAAGGGGCTTATGAGTACCGACCCTATCAGAGGAGCTAATGGGCAAGGATGAAGGAGGGGCTTATGAGTACTGACCCTATCAGAGGAGGTAATGGAAGGGCAAGGATGAAGGAGGGGCTTATGAACACTCAACCTTTAGGGGAGCTAACGGCAGTTGACGGCTGTTGTGGAAGAAAAGGTTAATTTTCTTTAGGATTATGGTCCACTGCTATACTGACATGTTCCAGAGGATGGATACATATTCATATATGTGTGAAACTCTCACTGGACTCA
>NW_004949106.1:9204137-9216352 GCF_000317375.1 Microtus ochrogaster | reverse complement strand
GTTACTTTTGTTGTTATCACTATTTCTATAGTAATAATAACCATAATTTTACAAGATACTATTAGTTGAAAACAAACTATAATCAAATGACAGATATATCTGATAGACATCCTATTAACTATTTGATTATATTATTATAAAGTAAATTATCTTATAGTTTTATGTATAAAGAAACCAAGATTCAGGAATGATAAGAAAATTTCCAAGACTGTGCAAATATAACTTAAAACCCATGAACCTGGATTCAGTTCAATCACAACTAAATGAATGTCAACAATATTTTCTAATTTTTACAAAAATATTCAACTCTTGAATATGCATGAAATACCTGTCATGAGCCTACTGGTTTTAGAGAAAGGTATTAATCAGAATTCAGGAAGTTTCCCAAAGAGATGAAGAACAAGCAAAAGACATTATCCAAAAAAACTTAGTGCAAAACAATTCAAAGATTTACAGAAAGGAAAAAAACATGATATGAATTCATGCTATAATCTCTATTTCTCAAGACAATGAATTAGCAGCAATACACTTGACCACTTAGAGAACAATAGAGAAATGAAAGAAGTTAATCAATACAGACTAACCAACTAAAAATTTTAATGACCTGAGGAAGGATGCCACATAGTATTAATCATAAATAAACACAATGTGGTTGTTTACAAAGAGAAAATGAGATTAGTAGCTTTGAAAGTCAGTAGCATAATCCTGACATTCTTTAGATTAAAAAAAGACACAGTATTAATAATCAATGGAATATATTAAAAAGACACAGTATTAATAATCAATGGAATATATGAAGCATGGTACAGTAGGCAAGTAAGAATCAAATGCCAGAAAATTCTGAGGTAAATATAAGATCTAAACCAACAACTCGTCTTACGGGAACAGGTGAAATAGACACAAGGGAAACAATTCTCCACATATGGCTCATGCAGAGAAAGGGGAGGTAAGTCCTGGGAGACAGAAAAGGAGGAACACTGGGTTCAACTTAGAGAAAATTAGTTGAACTTTTAGTTGAAAATTCAGTGCACTCTGAAGAGTAGAGGTTTGGAAAAAGAAGACAGGTATGTGTGTGTGTGTATGCATATGTGTATATGTGTGTATGCATACATGTGAGTGTGTACACACACATGTACAAGGACAAGCCCAAGCATAAGCACATTGTGAGTGATAACTATGAGTGACTTTTTATTGTGAGGTAAAGCATGACAGAAGGGAAGAGCATTTGGGTCAGGACCATGATCTTGATACACACAAAAGCTACTGACCTGAGCTAGTGAGAGTTCACTGACTCCGGAATGATAGCAGGGGAACCTGTACAGGATCAAACTAGGCTCACTGAATGTCAAGGATAGTTGTGTGCCTTGGGCAGCCTGTGGGGTCACCGACAGTGGAACCAGGATTTATCCCTAGGGCTTGAACTGCTATCTTCTAACATATTCTCTTTGGAAGGATTCCTTGCTCAAAGTAGATATGGGGAAGGAGGGCCTTGGTCTTGCCTGGAAGTGAAGAGTCAGACTTTGTTGACTCCCCATGGGAAGGCTTACCCTTTCTGAGGATGGGGGACTGGGCTGGGAGGAAGGGAAGGAGTGGGAATGGGGATAGCTATGTAAAATGAGGAAAATGTACTAAAAAAATCTTAAAAAAAAAAAATAAAGAAGGTGTGCAAGCTAACAAGCATGGCCATTCCTATCTCTTCAAACTATGTGTTCCCAATTGAAGAATTAGAAGGCAAAAAAAAAAAAAACGGACTTCTGTTTTGTTTTAAATTGCACTGGCAGGAAGGTGATATACTTATGTGATGTATACAATGTATATCACAACATATATCACAGTTCTGTTGATAGAAAATGGCTACAAGAGGGACAAGAAGATGAACTCAGTTGTCATTGCAATGACCCAGAGATGGATGATGAGAACTTGAACTGGGAAATGTGTAATAAAGATGAATAAGGGTTATATATGGGAAATATTTAGTAAATAAAATAGCAAAATTAGTGACTGGATGGAAATTTACTAACTGAATGACACAATGAAGTTGCCATTAACTAGCATAAATGCCATGTAAGAAAAGAGCCCAGTCTTGGAGGGTAGAGTTTAGAAAAGTTTAGGTTGAATTTCTGAGTTGTTTTAGATCCAGAAGTTCAAAATGGTTCTCGGTGGCTAGACATATACTCCAGAATTCACATAAAAGTGGAAGGACACAACTGGTTCCACAAGGTACACACAAACACACACACACACACACACGCATGCACACACATACACATGCACACACACTAACAGTAAATTTAAAGTATGATCGAGAAGCAAACGAAGACACCTAATGTCAGCTTATGGCCTCCACACACACGTGTGCCCACATCCAAGTACACACACATGAACATGTACACACACACGGAAGAAAATTCAAAAAACACAAATTTACAGTAGATTGGAAATATCTCATGGCATATCCAGGTCTCCAGAAATAAATCGCTGAATAATACATATTAGAATGTTAATTAACTCTAAGATAAATTTGTTTTTTTTTTAACCTTGTACCATCTACCCAATCTTACGTGGTAGATTAATTATTAACAATTCTAATCTTTTCCTCTTACCATTGATGTATCTCTCATATGTAAACATATACTTCTCAAAGTTGCAATCCCAGAGTCAAAAACAGTAGATTAAAATGTCCCCATTCAACACTAACATATGCTCCATGAGGCCAAAGACATGAGTTTTATCCTTGACATGGAACAAACTGTATGTTTAAAATGATTTCATACTGTCTAGTCAGGTTGCACAATTCCAGCCTCTCTGTCACACCTTCTCAAGATATAACCAACTCCTTCTGTTTTAGTCTACCATCTTGCATTGAATGCACGTTTGGGATGCTCGCAATATTGATTCCAGGCTTGAGATAATAGTGTCAATGTGTAAAAAGCAGGAATAGGGGAGATGACAGATGAACTCACATATACCTGAGAATATATCGGAATTACACAAGTCCTCCATATAACAGAATTATTCATCTAACACCATACAGACACTAGGTTTTGCATTATCTTTTCCTCAAATGACGTCAAATTTATAATGGTTTACCCACAAACTTCAGTCAGCCTTACAAATAAAATGAATCACTAAGAAGCCAAAGTCGCAGAGTTTACACTTCAGTGCATGGAAGCCATGGGCACTATCAATACCAGAGGAAAGATGGCCAAAGACATAATACAGTGCTTCACCAGTGTGACCAAGGTCACCCCCAAAGGTCCGATTCTCGCACCACATCCAGCCTTACCAGATATATTTAAAAAGAATAAGACCTGGTGGTGGTGGCGCACGCCTTTAATCCCAGCACTTGGGATGCAGAGGCAGGTGGATCTCTGTGAGTTTGAGACCAGCCTGGTCTACAAGAGCTAGTTCCAGGACAGGCTCCAAAACCACAGAGAAACCCTGTCTCGAAAAAAAAAAAAAACAAAAAGAATAAGACCTGAAAAATGTATCAATAACAAGATCTGCAGATAACTCTTTATGCAATACTAAATTGTGGGGGAAACACACACTGCACTGGACAATACAATGGATTCCCTAAACTCCCATATACAGAGAGAGAAATATTCAGAGTGACACATCACTGTGGTTTAGATAATAATTATATATTGATACACACACACACACACACACACACACACACACTTTTTACTCAAGTATTTCATCCGCTGCAACAATTCGTTCTAGTGTCCTCAATAGTAGAGCACCGTAGCATCACGGTTCACCTAGAACTCAACATTTTCCTGCCCATTCTTGCATCTTTGTGTGACCATATGACTAAATTCCCGCCACGCATAAATAACCCTACATGTTTCGAAGACGTGAAGGATTCCATTTAAGAAGTGCAGACCCACAGCTTCTCATTCTCTTTCTAAATGCCTAGGACACTGCATACAATGTTTGAATCTCTAGCAGCTGCCAGGGGCTGTAAAACCAAAGACCGTGCACTAGGGATCAAAGAATGGAGAGAGAAAAAAAATATTGAGTACCCGGCTATTTTCAGAGTACCAGCTTTTCACTCTGCTTGAGAGCTTCTTTTGAATATGAAAAAAAAGATTCTGTTTTGCTTATCTTGGTTGAAATTGTGTTCTAATACATGGAGCCCTCTAAAATAAATAATAGCGAGTGTAGAACACTTTTTGAATGTGAATATCTTAAGTGATATATTCATCCTCTGTTTCTTTGGGTCTCATTTGAAATAATGTCATCCAAGCACTGCTGAGTACCACACATCTAATGCCTTCTGTCCGTATTCTTACAAGATAAATCACAGATATAACATCATAAAAAATTCAAAAGACTCCAATATTTAAAAAAAAATACATGCATTTTTTTTCTCTTGGTAGTTTGAAGCTGTCTTTGGGATCAAGCTTCAGCATAGGATTGTAGCGTGGGTATTGACAATTTCTAGTGTATGGGCCAAATTTGGCTCTTAGACATATTAAATTTGACTTATGCAAGGCTTTCTGAAAAATGTTCACTTGGAATGCCTGAAGTGGGTATGCCTATGTCTTCAGCTCTCCCATCATCCCCTGCTAAGACACGAAACTGTTGCGTCACTACTCATGTGACAAGCCTAGCTTCTGGCAGCACCGAAGTCCCCAGTACGTGCTCCCTTCTGAGCCCTCTCTCACTGCATCGCTCCTGCAATATTGAATACAATGATTCATACTGAGGACTATTCCCTGAGACTAAGCATGCCTAGTGCCAATGACAAAACTGCATAGCTCCCTAGACGTGACATATTGATTCGGAAATAAAATTTCACTGTCAATGGCCTAGTATTTTTCTCTTACAGGAAACAAATGTGGACCATTCCAAAACCCCCCTACACCATACAGACCAAAGGGAGGAGGCGGATCTTGAAAAGGCTGATTTTATCATCTTGGCTCTGCTTCTGGTTACACTATACTTTCAACTAAAGTTAGCCGAAATCTCAAACCCTTTCTCTTAGTTTCTAACAAACTTTTAAAATCCAGTGTTTATGCCAGGCGATGGTGGCGCACGCCTTTAATCCCAGCACTTGGGAGGCAGAGGCAGGCGGATCTCTGTGAGTTCGAGACCAGCCTGGTCTACAGAGCTAGTTCCAGGACAGGCTCCAAAGCCACAGAGAAACCCTGTCTCGAAAAACCAAATAAATAAATAAATAAATAAATAAATAAATAAATAAATAAATAAATAAAATAAAATCCAGTGTTTAAACTTTCCTGATAGGGCAGCTCTATTTTGGCCAGAAGAGTGTCTGAAACTTGATTCACTCATCTTAGCCTCCACACATGCTCCTGTCAGATGGACACTGCACTGACATTTCCTATCCCAGTCCAAAAGAAGACAGCCATACCTTACACTAACAAAAGAAAAGGCTAAGTGTGTAATATATAAGCAATGCCAGGCTTCTATAGCACACACTGGAGAGAACGCAAAGGAAATACCACCATCCACGTTACTCATAACAACCACTGAAATCTGTATGCTCTTGACATGCAAGCCTTAGACTTCTCCTTAATACTAAAGCATTCCCCACATTTACTCCTCCTCAGAGTCCAAAGTTCCATGGGATTACTGGGTTCTGGCAGGAGAAACGGAGTATAACAAGTGTTCACCCAGTAGCAATGCACAGCCAAGCATTCAGAGCAAGTGAGTTGAGCTTAAACTAAGTGGCTCTGCACACACTTCATTACTGAGTCACAAATATCATCCTTACTTACACACACTCTTTTCTGCAATTGATTTTTGATCACATCTATCTGATTGACTATCCAGAATGTCTCTGAGAATTTGTTTTCTGTTTCGGGGTTTAAGTTTCTTTACTATTTAATGACACTAGGGGCGAAGGAGTTTAGTTCCGAGGCGAAAAGTTTCGGGAGCCAACTTTCTAGTCTTGATTCCCACAAATAAATATTAGAGAGAGGATAAACCTTTACTTTTCAATAACACCTACAGAATAAGCAGAACAGCATCGGAGAGGCTTTTAGCGTACGGCCTACCATACAAGGCTTTCTGATATCTTACATCTTCCGTTTACGCCCGTGTCCAATGGCTGCCACACTTCACGAAAGCTAAGCGCATAACTTTAAGATAAGTCAGGAATGAGGTCTTCCGTACAGACATTTTAAAGTTGAGCGGCTGGCTGGGGAGGGGAGTGAGCAGATTCCTGATAGTCAGACGTGTCATAGCTCTCCTAATGCTTGGCCTCTCTCCTAACTTTTCTGTCACTGACAAGCAACACATCCTTCTCACGGTGTCATGAAGAAGCACGGTAAGATTCACCTTTTATAAATTCCCTCGCTTTTCGGAACAGAGAAGCGGACTTTAAAAGTTTCCAGATTTAGAAAAGGGGCCCCCTCTACGGGACTCTGACAGACTTGAAACTAATCTCCAGAAGCTTCTTTTCCCCTCCTCACAGTTTTCCAGAACCAACAGTCTCTACACGTTTTCAGAGGAAAAATCCAGGGAAGAAGGAGACAAATGTACGGGGTGGGGGGGGGGACACATGAGAAAGACAGTTAACAGACAGGATTAACAAGTGTGCTAAGTTAAAAGATCGAAATCAGTACTAGCAGAGACTCAGATCTATGCTGGCCTATTGCAAATGAGAATATGTCTGTATAGGGTGTTTTGATCCTCCGAAGTTAAGGATTTAAGAATCAATAGAGCCATTCGTTTTTGGATGTTTTGTCTTTTATAATATTCTATAGCAGCCATGCCATCTTGCTTAACAGCATGGCCCAAGGAAGATATGCCTTAAAAGGAAGGAAAGGGAAAAAGGAACGAGCAGAGGGAGGGAGGGAAGAAGGAAGGAAGCAAGGATCTAAGGGAAATGTCCTTATCAATACTCTATGCAAAATTAGTTATATATAAGGCATGCTGATTTCCTACCTTCAGTCATTCCTCCCCACCCCCCACCCCCACCCCGGGAACCACACTGTCCCGATAACCAAGCCAGCAGGGTGGGAAAACACAGCAGTTTTAAGAAATCTGGCTTCTATCAGCCTCTGTCATGGAGAAATAAACTTGACTCTCTCTCAGTAAGCAAACACGGTTTTTAAGATCACAGATGAAAACGTCGGCAGGGAAGGATGAGGCTGTGGGAAGAAAGGAATGAGGAGCAAAGACAAAGAAAATTCCGAGCTATCAGAGTGCCCGCAGAGGTTTTTCTAAACAAAGACTTTCCACGAAGCTGCTGAAGTTCGCACAGGAAAGACTCCACCCTGCCCAGCTTCGGCAGCGGCTCTCCCTGTTCAGAAAGCGCCAGCCCTCACGACTGCCTCTCACTAAACGTGCCTTCGGGGCTCCGTTTTAAGCACTCTTAAAACGTTTTCTTTGAAACATCCTACTCCCACGTTCAGACAAAAAGACTGATCTAATTCTGCCTCTTCCCGGACGGCAGAAGCCCACTCCGCCAGGGCAGGCACCGGAGTTCCCGAGTCAAGCTGTTTTCCAGGTGCAAGCCCACAGCCCCCTTTCTCAAACTTCAAACCCGGTCTCCTCTGCAAGCTCTTCCTGAAGCTTAACATTCCATCGAGTTCCCAAACCAAGCCATAAACACCGTAAGCAAAGCAAAAAGGCAAACTCACCATTCTCTTGTTCCTGGGCTTTTATTGAGACACGGTGCCCTAATAAAACAGTGAGAATGAGGAGAGGTCTTGCTACCACCCAGTGTGCCATCATGTCTAAATTTGAGACATGTGGGTCCTCCGGGGAACGAAGAGTAGATACTGAGGTCACCGTAGCACCATGAATTCCGCTGAGGGCTCTTCTTCAGCACCAGCCCCCAGGCCGCCTCAGCCTGTTTCAGCACCAACTCCGGCACAGTCTGCGAAAACTTTTTTCAAGCGATGCAGCTTTAAATAGGAAGAATGCTGCCTCCACTTCTTTTCCTGCCCCTTTCAGCTTGTTCAGGCTCATAACCATCCAGTGTCTGCCAAGCAACCGTCTGATTGATGGTAAACAACCAAATCAGAACGCGCGCTTCTGCGACTTGGGTTTTTACTCCTTCTTGTAGATTTTAAGTGCCGATGGAGCCAAACAGAGACAAGGTTTTATTTCTTTCTGTTGCGCGTGTGTGTGTGTGGTTTTCTGTTTCTTTCTTCTTTTTTTTAAGAAAGCCTATTAGAAGGAGTCTGATCCTCCCCTCCTACCCTCCCCCCAGACACACACCCACTGACTTTTCCAGAGACGCTAAAAAGGCTTTAGGGAGGATGTAGAGTCTTTTAGGGAGATTGTTTTTTTTGTTTGTTTGTTTTTTGTTTTTTTTTTATTTTCTTTAGGGTTTAGGTATTTAGAATTATCTTCACCACCAGAAGCCTTTAAAAGGTCCTATTTTAAACCCTTTCTTTTGTCTGCCGAAAAAGAATTCTCTCAGTTCTCCTGTTCCCTTTCTCATGCCCTCTGAGGAAGAGAGGCAGGAAAAAAAAACAACTGCAAAATGAACTTGAGACACTCTGCATTAAGTTGTAGCCACATCTCTTAAGGAGCAATATCTATACATTTTCCTTGTCCCAGAACATTTTATTATGTTAGAAAAAGGAAAGTCTACTAAGGATTGTGTCGGCTCAGGAAAACACGTTGCTTCAAGATGCAGAAAGGGTGGGTTCCAGCATCAGATCCGCCACTCGCCAATTTCGTGACTCTATACATAGTCCTTACCTCTGTGCACTCCAATTTTCTTGTTGGGAAAAGGGCTTTGCCCTGGCCAAGGCGCAGGGTCTGGCGACACTAAAATGAGAAATATGCTATTAACTGCGTTCCAAATTGCAAAGAGCTACAAAAACGTGGAGGGCGCTGTTATTAACCCTCAACCAGCTTTCCATGGGGCACAGTGATCCCAGACGCACGTTCCTCTTGAGAGCAAAAGCATTAATGTTGTGCCCTAGTCAGGCTTGACAAGGTCTAAATGCCTTCTGTGCATTTAAAACAGCCGAATATATTTAATACCGGGAGTCCCCCAAGGATCAGGAGTTTGTCCCATACCATGTGCATGACTGATGAGATACCTTGAGCCACACTGAGCTCTGCCTGGAGGATGCCTTTGGTAGTTTGAATGCCATTGTCCCCTAGAAGATCGTAGGGAGGGTCATTATAAGGAGGTGTGGCTTTGTTGGAGTAGGTGTGGCCTTGTTAGAAGTGTGTCACTGTGGAGGTAGGCTTCGAGGTCTTATATATAATCAAGCCACGCCCAGTCTCAAGCCACGCCCAGTGTTTCGGTTCATTTCCTGTTGCTGGCTGATCAAAGATGTGGAGTTCTCTGCTCGTCTCCAGCACCATGTCCCAACATGCTGAAAATGTTCAAAATATATGAACTTTAATCCAGCCAATTAAATGTCTTTCTTTAGAAGTGCTGCTGTGGTCATGGTGTCTCTTCATAGCAATAGAAACTCTACCTAAGACAATGGCACATTAGAAACAAAGGCCACATCCATCTTCTACAAGAAACATATGTAAGTGAAGAAAAACTATGTCTACATGAAACAAAAAAATGCGAACCAGTTCTATAACTATGTGTGGAATGTATTAAACCCAAAATAAATTCAAAGAAAAAGAAATTGTCTCTAATTAGAATATGGAGATGGGCTTGATTTACTATTTAATTTCCTTGATAAAAGAAATCCAGGAGGCTACAGTTTGAGAGGTGTGGGCAGACTCTGGACAAGTTCAAAGAGAAGCTTTTCCATCTCTGCACGTGCCTTCCCTTACCCACATAGCTGTTCCCATGTTGTGTTGCTCCCACTTAACGAATGGACTAAAGGAAGAACAAAAATCAAACGTCTAAGTCTTTGGACAATATCTGAGAAAAAAAAAAAAACATGATGTCAAGATGTCAATACTTTTTATTTTTGGTTTTTCGGGACAGGGTTTCTTGGTATAACTTTGGAGTCTGTCCTGGAAGTAGCTCTTGTAGACCAGGCTGGCCTCAAACTCACAGAGATCCTCATGACTCTGCCTCGCAAGTCCTAGGAATAAAGGCATGCCCCACCAACACCTGGTGTCAATACTCTTCTTAATCCCTCATCAAGAAAATTTCCTTTTGCAATAGATGGAGATCACTTCAGAAAACCATAACCACTGATAATGCAGAGTTGTGTACACAAGTCGCAATGAACACATCTACAAAACAACTCGTGAAACCAAGACCCAGAGAACATTGAGAAAGACAGGTAGAAAGAGTCAAAGAAGCAAGGAGCTTGCTGTGAGACTGTGTCTCTTACTAATAATGTCAGAAGTTATATCCATAAAGTCTTACCACCATGGCTGCCTACCCATGAGTTGACCATGGACAACACCAATAGACATGGCAAATTAGAGAGAGGAAAGACCAGGAGGCCTCAGTCTGGCACAGATAACTATAGGCAATTAAGGAATGCTGAACATGGGAGAAATAGCCTTCCCCATGGAGGAGAATACCAATTGGTTATCCAATACCAAATATTCATTCCTAGAAATACACAGGCAAGTTACATGATATGGGCTGGGCAGGTGGCATTTATGCACTCAGAAATAGATTATGTCTTTCTGTGTGTACTTCTTTGCATGTAACTACAATTAATGAAAAAAACAGGCCATGAATTTGAAAAAGGAAGGGCAGATAAGAGGGATTGGAGGGAAGAAAGGGAAGATATAAATGATGCAGTTATATTATAATCAAAAAGCAAAAAAATAAAAAATCTTGTTAAATGGGATCTTGTTAAATCAATGGGAGAGACCGAGAAATAAATAAATACAGGAAACATGTAGTCTTCTCTGAGATTGCCAGTTTTCTTCTACGATGAGACCATTTTAGATATGAACATTATCCTGGTACCAAAAGCGGCTCAACTTTTGGGGTATCTTGCAATCTCCACTGAAGTACTGAGATAACAGATTTTTGTGGAGAATCTACAACTCTTAGAAACTACATCCACTCTGAAAGTTCAAAGATGATAAGGTAAGATTACAGGATCTGGAGCAGAGTGAGCAAATCTCATCCTCGGTGTCTGCTCCCGTCATCGTCCACTTGCTGTGACAGCAGTTATGCTATGATTATTGATCTAGATATTTGCTGTAGGAAGGCCGGCCGCTTGTGATTACCCGCCTACTGGGGCGTGGCCTCTTATACTATATACGTGGTCACAGGTTCTGCATCCGCCCTTTTTTTCTCCTTCCCCTAGCTCCTTTTGGCCAATTGTTCATTCAGATTGTTTGGATTCGATCTCCATTCACCGTTCAAGCAGAGAATCCTGATTTGTGAGTTTACCCCTAAATAAATAAGTATCTATCTCTCAGTTCTGAGCTAGTGTGGGATTTCTTTTAAGCATCCGTTCACCACTTCATCTGGCGGGATCACCCCGACAGATATTCTAAGTGTGGACACAACTTTCACAGGGGAAATTGAAAACACGACGTAACCCTCTCCCAGACCCTCGTAGTTTCTACCATCTCTTTGCATTGCACTAGAAGTCTGTGATAAGACCACAGGACACATTTGCCTGAGAACTAAGATAAAACAGTGTCCCCATTACAGTTTTCCCTGAGCTTCTGCCCTTTGTTGCCACGAAGCCATAAATAGTGAATTTTTTTTTTCCAGCTAGAACTTTTCTTCCATGTTTGTCATTGGGTCCCACATGACAATGTGGAAAAGTCTAGAATGGACACAGGTGTCAGCAGATGTACCAGCTTAACAGACGTAGTTGAATTCCTGGGAAATTAAGTGTCGTTATTTTTTTTTTTTTTTTTTTAGTCTTTAGAGCTTTAGAGAAGTACAGAATGAGCTCTAGCCATTGCTGCTGGAGCAGGGCTGTCAGATTTCAGGCTCGGTTCTTATGAGGCAAAGCCAGCAATCCAGCTCTGCAAGTAGTTGCGTGAGTCTCTAGCAGATTTCATAAGGATCCTAAAATCTTACTATTGGTTTTCAAACTCTATATAAAAGCTATGCTTAGCAGGAGTTTACCTGATCAAGTTTGCCTAACTAGTACGTGTAAGCTTCTAGTTGTGTGGTGGTTAACACTTAAGTGGGTATTACCATTGCTTCCTGGCTCTTCCAAGACCTACCTGACACCATGTTTCAATCTCAGGGAAAGAATACATCTGAGCATTCTTTCAGAAATGACCTCTCCCTTTCCGTTCTTCTCTTCCCTTCGATTTATGTTTGGACATTATGTCCTTCCTGTCATTTGTCATTTGCTAACCTGATGGTTAAT
>NW_004949106.1:9180681-9202660 GCF_000317375.1 Microtus ochrogaster | reverse complement strand
TATTGTAAAGGAAATTTATTAGACTGGCTTACACATGAAAATTCGTGGAGTCTAGCATTTGCTGCATGTGTTTAAGAAAAACTGAGAACCTAATAGCTTTGCAGCCCACGAGGCTGGATCAACAATCCCAATCTGTCACTGAAGGCTTGGAGGAGAGGTGGAGAATCTACCGCAAAGCTGAAGAAACTGGTTCTGATATTAATGAAGGATGTTACATCCGTAGCAGCAACACAGGGAGGCCAGCAGGTAAGGCAGCGTGTTTTCCTGGATCTATTTATCTCTGGCCACTGACAACAGGTACTGTACTCTCTAGAAAAGGATCTCCCTTCTCAGTTAATCCATCCAGGAAATACCCTCACAGATAAACCCTGCATATCAATTAGTTGATCCTAGAGCCAATCAAGTTGACAATCCAAGATTAACCATCAAAGTTAGATTCTTTTTACTAATTCCACAACTCCTTAGGGAAACTATTTAAGGGGGTGGGCAGGGTGATTGGGTTCATGGTTTCAGTTAACCATGGCTGGGAAGACGTGCTGGAGCAACTCAGTTCACAGAAGTAGCAGAAGATAGTGGAAACTGGTCACAGTATAGATGACCAGGAAATAGAAAGGGGCACAGATAAGTCCAAGGACTTGGTCCCAATACTCTTTTTCTGTTGGGAGCAGTGAGACCCCAGATCCTGAATTTCTTGTAAACAACTTGTTTTTACCTGATCTGAGTGCCTACAGCTGCTCTGAGCACGAGACCTTCAGGAGTTCCTGATGACAGAAGAATGGTTTCTGGTGGGTTTGGCTGGGGCATGGCTATCTCTATATAATCTGCCCCTGAACACAATAAAGGGGGCATTCTTGGGGAATTCAAGGATGACCCTTGTCGCTGTCTCTCCGTCTGTGTATGTCGGTGTATTTTAACCTCCAGCCCCCTTGCCCGAAGTTCAGTAACTGGGTGCCAGTGCACAGAGCGCAGACACGGGGGCGCGGTGCGCGGCATTTTTCCTCCAGTTAGTCTCCACCTCCCAAAGATTGTAAGCCTCCCAAAATCGTTCACCAGCTGGGAAATGAGCATTCAAGAGATGAACCTGCAGAGAGCAGTTCAGACTTAGCCATAATACCTTCCTATGATGTTTGATGTTTTGATTATTCCCGCCCCCTCTTTTTGAAACCCTTTTCTCTTTCTGTCTCCATTTCACTAGTCAAATTTCCTTTGGAACCCTGGTGTGAGAAGCCTTTCTGTTTATGTGTCGCTTTTATTGGTTAATGAATAAAGAAACTTCTTTAGCCTGTGATAGGGTAGAATAGAGCTCGGCGAGAAAACTAAACTGAATGCTGGGAGAAAGAAGGCAGAGTTAAGAGAAGCCATATAGCTTCTGCAGAGGACAGACGAGGTTAAACTTTGCTGGTAGGCCACGGCCTCATGGTGATGCACAGATTACTAGAGATGGGTTAAGTTATGATAGAAGAGATAGCCAATAAGATGCTAGCACTAATAGACCAAGCAGTGATTTAAATAATATAGTTTTATGAGTGCTTATTTTGAGTCTGAGTGGCAGGGAACGAACAAGCAGCCTCTTACAACAGAACCCCCTAACAAAAGGAGGTCGATGTTTTCAAATGTGTCTGTCCTACCATCGTTTCCTTCTTTTTGTTCACTGACTTTAGCAACTATTGGTTCCTTTTAGCTTGATTTGCATGCTGAGGTTCAGCCAAGACTCTCCTGAGAAGGCTGGAATTACAGATATGCATGAATACACCTGGGTAAAGTATTTAATTAATTGATTTAGGGTCTGGAGAGCTGGTTCTGCAGGTAAAAGCATTTGCTGTTCTTGTAGAGGATCAGATATTGACTCCTGCATCTACACTGTTGAATAACTCACAACCACTGGAAACTCCAGCTCCACGGCATCCAGTGCCCTCCTCTGGCTTCCACAGCCATGCACACTCGCTAGGAAATACTCACAGACATAGGCACATACCCATAGATAAAAATAAAATTAAATAACTTGTGTTTATCCTGAAAAATAGTGGGTTTCTTTATTGCACTTACACACACACACACACACGAAATTTATAGTTTTTGTACTTTGCTCATTTTGGCTCTAACCATCTTCCCTTATCCCCACTACATCCTCTCAAGGTCCCCTTTTTTACCTCCAAAAAGTCCCCCTTTTTTCTTTTCACGCACATACATATAAATCTAGGCTCCATATATGAAAGAAATTGTGATACTTGTCATTCTATTCTGTCAGTCCATCATAGAACTTTAATCTATTCATCCACTAAAAATGGCAGAAACGTGGATTCCATAAGGACAACACTTCTGCCAGTAGATAGTGAAGCCAGATACGTAGATAATGAAGCCAGCAAAGCCTAATTAAGGCCTCCTTGACCAGCTATGCTCCTCTGTCGTGATACAGACTGACTCATTTGTAGAGATTCCGATACCACACTGTATTTATCTGTGTCTTCTACCGCATTAGAGGCTCCCAAGGACATTTGTTGCTTAATTATTCCCGGTAGTTGTTTCTTGAAGACATGTCATTTAGTAAAGAATAAAATAAGTGGTTTATGACAAGGAGATAAGTGGCAGTGAGCATAAATAAAGATGCTCACAAGATGTCAACTCCAGATTACTGGGGAAAAAAAGATAGAACTAGCTATACTAACAAGGAAGAAGACTAGGTAATGGAGCAGGAAGAGAACACGTCACTTCTTAGGCACACCTGTACATACAAACGCTCTGAAACGGCAACATGGGAGTTTGAACAGAAAAACATTATTTTATCAGTATAGTCTCATCGGGTGCTGCTGTAAAAAATAATAAGCATGTTAATAATATGGTTAGCATTATTAAATACCACGTAAGCACTACATGTATATTAACTAAGTTAATCTTCAAGTTAAATATGTGGAGATAGAACTGTAAATGCTTGCTTTCCGGGTGATGAAGGAAATTGAGGATCACAGAAATTAAATCACTTGGATCAGTTAACATGCCAGGGCAGTACTGGGTTGAGGTCTGAAGCCCTGGTGGCAGTGTTCTGGCAGAGGCTTCAAATTCAAAGCCATTGTGCAAAGTTTATTTCATTGTCTTAAATTGTGTCACTAATTTTTTTTGAAACATGTGGCGATAGTGTAAAATTCAGATTATCTGCCTGATAACTGTAATTTTTAAAAAATTACATCTGATTCATTTGTGTATGTATATATGTGCACATGCATGTGTGCGTATGTGTGTACATTCTAATGTCATGACACAGATGTGAATTTCAGAGGGTAAGAAATAGATTGTGATGATCCATTTTCAGTGTTAGAGAACATCAGAGGTTCAGATAAGAAGGGGATTCTGAGACCTCTCTTCCCAGGTCTAGTCTTGAAAAAAGGACAGGCATGTCTTGTAGTTGGGGGATTTTAAAAACCAGTATCTTTCACCTAATCAATATGCCAGCCATTTCTGCATGTTCTCTATGCTGCCATTCTTTCTGCTTATTAAAATCTGTTTCATTTTTTATAGTCGCTTGAATATGATAATATCTTATTTTCAACAAGTAAAAGCTAGCAAAAGTGAGTTCTCTCCTACAGTATAAATCTTGGGAATCAAATTAAGATTGTACAGTTAATAGCATGCATCTTTACCTGCTGAGCTATTGACAGTGCCACGAGATCTTTTCAAGTAAGTAAACACAAGTGTTAATACATGTATAATAAATTTATTATGAAAGTTATTGACATTCAAACTTCATAAATACATTACTTTTGTCTAAATACCCATACTAAAAATGTCTATATATTTACACAATTTGGGATCTTCTTAAATTAGAAGATTATGAATTCCTACTACATGACTTTTCTATTTCATAGGCAATTATAATTTAGCTGAGTAATATTTTAAGAAAATTTTAATATTTTACAGTTAAAAAATATATGATTATCTTCTGAGGCAATAAACACTCATGTTTAGAACTTATGGAGAGTTCTCCAGGTCAAAGTTATAGACATAATAATATAATAATAAACAGTGCTTTACTTTTATATATATATATTTATATTTATATAATAATATAATAATAAACAGGTGATTACGGCACAGTACTCCACAAGTACTATTCAATTTCAAACTTCTCTGCAACTCAGTATAATACAGACCTCATGACCATTCCCGTTTGTACTGAGATTCAGAGCAAGTAAGTGCCATGTAGCTATTTTCTCCGAATTCCAACAATCCTTCCTGGACAGAGGCCTTGGTAGTCACGGAAAATGACAGGATTCAGGCAGCAAGAAACACTCACAAACATAAGAAAGGCCTGAAATTTACAAGATCCACAAGGCCCCTCCCCCAAATCGCATTACCCACCAAGTTAGATACGTGGCGTTTGCTTTGGTCTGTCCTCAGTGACACTGACTGAGACAGATGTTTGCTTATATATCCCCAGGAAATGTCAGCAACATAATTAACTTTTTTTTCAGAGTTTTCCTAAGGCAAATAATGATTCTCAAATATAACTTTCCTAAGTCTTAGCATTTCTTGCACTGTCTTTGATAATTTAAAAGTTATCCAAATTTTAGTAATTGGGAAAAAGCTTCAAAAATTCCATGAAGATGCAGCAGTTATAAATATGACCCTGAAGCCAAGCACAGTACAAATGATCATGCAACTGTCTACCAGATGGATGGGCCTAAGAAAACCCATGTCTTCTAGTTTCAGTCTCTTCATCTGTGAAATGGAGATCATAATACCATGTAACTCACAGGGTTGTTATGAGAATTCAATGAGTTGTTAGTTGTAGAGATTTTAGAAGTTATCTAGCATAAAAAATAATCATATTACTGCTGGTATAATAAAGAGCTTGTTGTCAGACTGTTAAATTTACTTAAAAATAAAAACCACAGTAACTCGACAATTTAATCACACCACATTCTCCAGTTGCCCTGCCCTTTGGTATTGTGTTTATTAGAGATTGTTTATAAAGAATAAAAGTCATAGTTTAATGTACATAGTGCTTTGGACTCTGACAAATGTGTGAGATCCGAAATCATGATCACAAACTGCAGGATTTTATCTTTGCCTCCCCCAGCTCCTCGATGTGGAGCCAGTGTTCCCTGTCATGTAAGCCCTGGCAGACTGACCTGACTTGTTTTCTATGGCTTCACTGTTCTACAATGCTAGATAAATAGATTCATTCTGGTCTCCGTCTTCTGTGTCTTGTTCAAAGGCTCACCCATGTTGACCTAGCCGTAGCTTACTTTTAACTTTTGGTATTCATATTTTCAAGTGGTTTTGCTTTTTCATTTTTAAGCCATGAATCCACTAGTCTAATAAGTTTGAGGCAAGGATGATTGTTGGTACTGGAAGAGACAATTCTCAGTAGCTAAAATAAGAGCCATGAGTCAGGGTTTCCCCAGGGGAAACTTTGTGAAAGGCAAGGCTAGGTACAGGCTACAAAGGAGAAATTGTCTAGAAGTTCACTGAGACCAAAAGTCATTTCTACCCAACGAGCATGCCAACCTGCATGTCTGCTGTAAGGAACTTCAAGTACTAAAAGTTTCAAGATGGTTTTTACAGAAGGCGCCATTCAGCCCATCAAGGCCTTACATTCATTGTCAATTAACCACTCTGTAGTGGCCAGGGGTCTGGAAATGAATCTTTTCTTGATAGAGAGAGGGCGGTAGAGAACAGGGAAGCCATGTGACATATTTTACCCTGTTTTATAAGTCTATTGGTATTTCTTAATTTCGTTTCATAGGTTATAAATGTGTTAGGGTTTGATTAAAAGTAGTTATCCAAACTATCAGTGTGTCAGAATCAGACAGTTTTTGAGTAAAATAATGCAATCTGTTCTCCCTCTCTGAGGTGGAGTATGGCACAGGGGACATGAAGCTATAGTATATTTTGTTTCCTACACAAATTGTGGGCATTCCTAAATTTTTAAGAATCTGTTGAAATCTCCTGAAACACTTCTGCTATGTGGAACAGGAAAATTACAAGTAGCGAGGTGAATTAAGAAGTTACTGCATTCCTGCGAAATGAGTATTCATGGCTGCACAATTATCTAAAATGTGTCATGCTCATCTTAATGTCTTAACCCAACTTAAGAATGAAACGGACTCCAATTTTGAAGTTGTGTGCCAGTCGATGTAAGGCACAATTGCTAAGAGAGCACCTTTGAGATATAAATATGTACAGGCCCCAGACCCATACTGGATTAGGTGGTGAGCCAACCACTGACATCTATATTACATACAATACAGGGAAGTACACAAAACATTGGAAGAATAAGGATTAAAATCTCGAAAGGGGTATTCATTTTGGTGGAATTTAAGCAGAACTTTAGGAAGTACATTAAACCAGCAAATTCTGGCTGAATGGTGATTAAAGAAAATTAAGGTGGCATAAAAAATTACTAGCCAAGGAGAGTTAAGTCACCGGTCCCTCAGCCAAATGAAAAACCAAAATACCAAATAAAATTTCTAAAATTATAAAATTACATGTTATTTGAAGAGTTACCAAGAATATCTTAGAAATCCAGTTTGCAGCAACACCAGCCTTGATAGCAGTTTTATCTCATAATGGTTTAGTCAGTATGCCAAAATAACTTCTGTAATGATTATTGTATTTTGGAACTTCTAAAATTATTTCATTATTCAGGCTGCTGAACTGAAATCTCCACAGTGCCCTGTGCCGGGGAGAGAGAAAAATACTTGAATAATATCCCCACACTTTTATTCTTGTAGAAAAAAATAAACGTTTTTACAACTCTGTTTGGTTTTGTTGCAGAACCATACCCATAGCTTTCTTTCCGAAAAAAAGAAGACATGGTTCAAGTAAAACTGTGGTTGAATAAGCAGCCATGTGTACATGTGTAGATCGGAAGTCTGTTTTTTACCCAGTGACATCATCCCTTTTCCCGGGCTCTCTCTGGCATCTTCTCAGCAGCTTAAGTCAATGTATCAGAGAGAATCGAAACACACACATACGTGGGCCCCTTCTAATTTTATGTAGGAAGTTTCTACTTCAAATACAGTTCCAATACAAAATATTAAAGAGATGAGTATATAAAATTCTAATTTTATATGAGAACAAATGGAGTGAAAATCCACATTTTGTTAAGTAAGAAATCTCCACGAAGACTATTGTTCATGGAAAATGTGAGGTCGGAACTCTTCAATAAGGAAGGCATCAGAGTTCCCAGGAGCCCAGTTCCTTCTTTGTAAAATAGGATAGGAAGGTAAAAGCATTTGTACCAAGATTTCTACAAAAAAAAATTGACACTTTTTTTTTTGGTTTTTTGAGGCAGGGTTTCTCTGTGCAGCTTTGGTGTCTGTCCTGGAACTTGCTCTGTAGACCAGGCTGGCATCAAACTCAGAGATCCTCCTGCCTCTGCCTCCCAAGTGCTAGGATTAAAGGTGTGCGCCACCACTACCCAGTTTCCATGAATACATTTTGCAAATTCTAAAGATTATATTAGAGGTTATTATTATTTATCAATATGTAATACAAAGAATTCAAGAAAGAGCTATTCATTTATTGCTTAAGAATACAGATTCTGAAGTTATTTTTAACCAAACAAGGTGCTTCATTCCAGTTTAAAGGAAGAGGTTAATGAGTGATGAAACACTTGTTGATTTGGCAGGTCTTGTCAAACTCCCCAGCTTAAGCTGAGCGTTGACTTAGTGACATTGAAAGTAACAGAGAAAGGGTAGTGACAGAGGCTCTCAGAGGCTACTGGGCAAGGCAAAATTTACTGTTTCTTAACTATCATACACAGAATCAAACTATTATTTTACCATTTATGACTCTGAGGACTCCAAATAACATTAGTATTAGAACTTTTTGATTTTGTAGTTTAAAAATGTCTGTTACATGCCCTCTGGTTTAATGTCAAAGACAGTTTTCACAACAATGTCCCATTGGTTTTTCCCAACCGCACGAGTCGCAGACACATTATACAGATAATTAACATTTGATTAAGAGATATTAAATCACTTGCAACAATTATACTAGTGAGCCACTCAGAACACAATCCCATACCTGACTTCTGTTTCTTCCTCTACGTCACAGTCAGAATAAATACACTTGGATGCTATGAAATTTTTTATGAGGAAACGAAACAAGGTAAGTTTGTGAGATTTTTCTTTTTTTTTCTTTTTTTTAATTATTTTACTTTTACTTCAAATAGATTCTTTTCACATAAAATATTCTGTTTACGGTTTCTCCTTCCTCTGATTCTCTCACTTCTTCCTCCAGCTCCACCCCTTTCTGTCTCTCATTAGAAAACAGAGTGTCATCTAAAGGATAATAAGATAATACAATATGAGATAAAATAAAAGCTGATGTATTGGAATTGGACAAAATAAACATTCAGAAGAAAAACAGTCCAAGACAAAGAAAATGAGAGACCCACTCATTCGTACACTCGGAATCTCATAAAAACACTCAACAGAAGACCTGCGTGGATTTGGGGGTGTGTGCAAAATATACATATATATATATATAATAGATAATATATTTTATGAACAATATTTTTAAAAAAGAAGAAATAGCCTCGATATGATATTATGAGACAAGGAACGTCCAAAGACACTGTTCAGTTTCTTTGCTGTTGGCTCTCTACTTCTGTGTTTGTAGCCTAAGTTGTCATTTACAAGTGACAATCAGTTGGAGATTGCTCTGGGTTAAGCACAGGGGCATGAGTGTTGAGTGTTACAGACCTGTGCAGGCCCTGTGCATGGTCCCTCAGTCTCTGTGAGTTCATAGTCCATTGATTTTGGAAGTCCTTGTTCTCCTGGTGTCCTCCATCATCTCTGCCTCTAACACTCTTTCTACCTTCTCTTCCCCCAGGGTCCCCTGAGCCCTGAGGGGAAGAATGTGATAGGGAGATTTTCTCTTTTTTACCTACATATTTATATGAAGCCAGAATTTTTCAGACACTTTAATCATAACAACAAATGGCAGTAGATTGAATCAGATGCAAGTATAAAAATTCTATTGTATCCTATTAAATCAAATATTAAAGAAATTACTTTTAAAATGTAATGTTTCTCTTCTAATAAAATATTAGTTTCATAAACAATATTGCTGTGGAAACTCCCTTAGCCAATAGCCTTTAAGATACCAGCCCACTTTGGGTGTGGTCTCATGTACTATGAATGCAGACAAAAAGCGTGTGCAAATCTTTTAGCTGCTGGATTCAGTTCCAGTTCCCAGGGCTCACAGAGGACTTCAGATCATTACTTGTTCTGTGAGTTTATCCCCAGATAAATAAACCTTTGTTATACTCCATTCCAGGCTACTGTGGAACTTTTCTGTCCACCAACAAATTGGCGTGCACTGTCTGGGACATAGATTCACAAAACTCCTTAAAAAAAAAAGCTTAAGAAAAAATAAGAGGGCTTTTAGACCCACAAAAATGGGAGCCAAGTTCAGGGTTTTGGGATAGCCACATTCTTTCAGATAGGTTTTGTTTGCTGGCTTCTTTAAAAGTCGGCTTTCAGGTTTGTGTTGGCATCATGGAATAGCTCTGGCTCTTTCAGGAGGTATTGTTATAGAACATATAAATGGGATTTGTGAGCAGAGTACTATAAGTTGCTTAATTGTGACATAGACCCACTGCACCCCTAGAGCTGGGGCGGTGAGCATGGCTAACAGAGCTGGCGGTGAACATATCTTCAACATGTTGGACTGGGTGGAGCCAAAAGGCAAAGCAGCCTTAGTCCTATCCACATGGCTTAGCATTTTAAGAGGCACTCCTGGTCAGAAAATGACTACAGATACACAATAAAGACAGATTCAGACAGAAAAGACCTCTAAATTAGTCACAGTGTGTTTTTTTTAAAAAAAATGTACGTAGGTTTGGTAGAAAGAAGAAAAAGAATATAGACAGTTATTAAAAGAAATAGTTTTAAAAATAAAACAAGGTCTTTGAAGAGACAGTAAAAGTGAAATAAAAGAGTACAGACAGTTATAGATTAAAGGAGTAAAAAAAAGCCACATAGAGATGAAATAAACACAGAGAGTCTGGGTTATGCATATTATTGTATTTTCTTTAAATTTTTTTGACTGCAGAAAGACATTTGGTTCTGGGGGCTGTTAAATTAAACTAACATAAAGGTATGTTGACTTCAAAATTTGGGTCTAATGCTATTTTGCTTTGGAAAAGAGGTTCTGCTTCTGTGTCCACAGAAGATGAGAACCTGTGAATTCTTTCTAGGCTAATGTTGTTTGATGGAACAAAACCCCCTGAAAGGTCTTTGTGAACCCTAAAATTACTTTGCCCAACAAACAGCAGAAAGCAGTTTGCTGAAAACAATGCCCAAATTCCCAAAATAATTGTTTATAAATGTTTGCCTTCATTTAAGGGAGGTTGATTTTAAGTGATTAATGGTCACAGTAAATTTCTAAAAAAAGAGGGGATATAGAGATATGGTCTGATGTAGAGATGAATACTTTGCATAGGTATGGGTCTTGGTTACTGATACATACTTAAGGTTGATTTTATTACACTTTGTATATCTATTTCTGCTCTTGTTTAAGGTATTGTCTGTACAGTTCACTTAAAAAGGTAATGTATAATTAAGAAGTATAGACTAATATGTAGTCATTTATAATAGTCAAACTTGTACTCATACTAGTTACATTTTCTAGATGTACAGAGATATATTTCAGATAGCTAGGTAATCTTCAAACACTTCAATGAACTAAAGAATATGGTATTTAAACACCTTAAGATTCTCTTGATGTGAGACATGATTGCTCCTAGCAGCGCCAATCTATTTTTTGAGAGAATGTTGGGCACAGAAGATACCTCACTTGGAATTTGTTTTCTTCTTGGAAAAACTAGCCTTTCGACAAAGAATTGCCCCTGCCTCAACCACTGACAAAATGCATGGTGTCCAGACTGGACAAGCAGGATACAACCAAAAAGACTGCCAAACCTTGCCAAGACAAGGTAAGATGGTTTTTCAAATTTTCTTGCCTCTGAAAAATGGTCTGTCAGTTACTCTAGGCCTTAGCCAGAGTTGGTTGCCCCAATGTTGCAACAGAAATCCTAACTAATACACCTACACCTATAAATATAAATATTAAATAAATACACCTATAAATAATAAATATAGCTACACCTATAAAGTTTCATCAGTGTGACAGCAACATGAGCTGAAGGACAATGACCATAGATATGCCAAAGTGATGAGAAAGACCAGGAGGCCTCAACACACACACACACACACACACACACACACACACACACACACACATACAAATACACCCAACTAAGAAATGCTGAGAACTTAAGAAATAGTCTTCCCAGGGAAAATCATCCTAATTGATTATCTAATACCAGAGGGTCATCCTGCTAACATATATAGAGGTAACATTACATGGACTGAGCAGGTTTTGTACTTATATATTTACGAGTATGTACATGTATACATATACAAATGTATATGCAACAACAATTAACTTAAAAAGAGGCAATGAATTTGAAAATATCAAGATGTTTTGTATAGAGTGTTTGAAGAAAGAAAAGGGAGAAGCTCTGTATTTATAAGTTTAAAGAAATAAAAACATAATTAAAATAAAATTGAAAAAGTATCATTTCAAAACCCCCTTTGAATGCAGTGCGGCATTGCAAAGCGTGTACAGATCTAGTTCCATTGATATGCCTGATCTAACTCCATAATGTATGTGTAACTATTGGAGAAAGTACCTAGTACATTGAAAATGATTATAGGTGTAAAAACTGACATTTTACCTACCTTCCTAAAATAGATGCTTGGCACCATTTTGAGAGCTGTAGAAACGCAGTAAGTAAATGCCACTACTGGAAAGAGTCGTCATCACTGATATAACTACAAGGAGAGTAAATTATGAAGCTGTATTGACCAATGTAGACCAGAAGCATAGAATCCATTGACTACTCTGCTCTGACAGAAGTTTCATCATTAACATTTCACTACCCGGTAAACTGATACACATTAAGAGCAATTCTTGATTCTTAAAAGGAGTTCAACTTAACAAACCAGTTTTCCAGAATGATATCATGACTGACGTTTTTTAAAACCTTTCATCGACATGTTTTTCCCGTGGCCCAAATGCATTAAAATGGTAAGAACGCGAGTTTTGTGCTCATAATTGGTACAGATGAAATATAAATCTGTAGTAGAGTTTTTAAATTTGTGTTTCGGAAAGGAGAGAAATTGTGAACATCTCCAACATGCATATGGGCCAAGGGCACCTAATGAGGATATGCCGTGAGACTAATGTAACCGTCTGGCTGGGTTTCTTGCACCCTCCCAAATCTAAATGTGGTACTACTTTCAAGTCCCAACCAAAAACACAGAGAATGCACTTAAGTACAACGTAGTTGAGAACCAAACACCAGAACTCCAGGTTATAATCAGCACGCCCAGCCCATAAATACAGGAGAAATTCTGGTGGAGAGGTAGAATTACAGGGAGAGACCAGTATTTGCTTTGGCAGATGTTGGCCTGTGCAAGTGGGAACACAGCTGTATGCGGAGTGTCTCCGTGCTTCTCAAACTGCTGAATTAGACATAGAGGAACAGCCAACTTCGCAGTGTATCAGCAAGTTTAGAGAACAAAGGACCGTTTGTCGGTTTTTAATAAATTGCGTAGAATAAGCAGTCAGGATGAAACAGCTAATAACTTTGTCCATTATAATTCATTTCATGGCACCATCTTCGTTACACGGCTATGGTTTTCTCTCTTTCAATATTTCATCTTTTCTGTGTCACAGAGAGAAAGGCTGGTGATCCTGCTGTCTGAAACAAGATAAATGGGTTACATGTGATTGGGAAGCTCAATAAAAATGAAATGTCACCTATTTGACTTCAGAAATGTCATGCTGTGATACCAAGAAGACAGTTTGGGAACTGAAAATAATGAATCTTCACATAGGGGGCTTTCACTTCTCTTAGCTGAGTCAAATATGCTGCTTCATGAAGAAATTGAGGTCCTGGACACGTGGAAAGGAAGAGAAGCAACATCTCATCCTCCAAGCCAGCCTCTTTGTAAAGGTTTTTGTTACATGAATAGGGACACACTGAGTGCCCAGTCGCTGACTTTGCCGACTTCCCTTGGGCTAACTGAGCACAGCTGACTGCAGCAACTGATTCTTAGTGGGTCTGTGTGCCTAACTCTGCTACTAATTCAGTGTTAGTTGCTACTTCTGGTTCAGTATTAATTGGATTGACAGAATTATTTTCAAACTTTTAAATCACTTTCATTTTCAAATTTAATATGGCACACCAGAATATCTCTTCCAAAATTCATCTTCTTTTCCAGTTTTAATCTCTAGACAATTTTTTAATGTATCTGGAGTGTGTTGGATTGACTTTATGTGCCGTGGGCTTAGAATGCTAGTGTGCAAAATGATAGGAAATCTGCCATTTATCTGTGTCTCCACCCCCGGAATTCTACTGGTGGGGCTTCACTCCTTAGACCGTCGAATGCTAAGAGAAAGCAATTGGACATCTTCTTCTGCATTTTCAGTGTTCTGTTGTTTTTTATATATCTGAAGTGGAAAGACAATGGCTGAACTGTTGTCTTACCTACCTTCTCGATTTTGCTGATAGCAGCCCCTGTCCCCTCGCCTTCACAGAGCAGCAACTTCCTGCTCATGGGGGCGTGACGACGTCTCCCTTTCTAGCTTGGCTTATTGTTCCCTGCTTTGTTAACCACAAAAAGACATTTTTAAAAGCAAAATATCTAAATTAATGAAAGAACAATATTTCTGTGTTGGCTACACACCGGCCACTGTGCAAGATTTAACTTAGTTCATGGAGACATTGTCTTGCAGCTGTTAGGAAGGACATGCTCAAGGTTCCAGGGGAGGTTAAAAGCAAGCAAAGCAAAGAGCTGGGAACTCATTGAATCTATTTCTTAAATATAGTATGAGGTGAGGTCTGTAAATGGAGTCACCATTCTTAGTGCGATAATCGAGCTGGGGCTGGAGAGATGGCTCAGTGGTTAAAGCTCTCGACTCTTCTTGAAGAGGATCAGGATTCAGTTCTCATCACGTGATATGACTCCTGATTAATTTTGTGTTCTCGATCACCACGTTTCTATGACTTACTTTTGTGTGTGTAGACATGTAAAAGCTCACTACCATCTGTGACTCGAGGTTCAGAAAATCTGACATCTCCTTGCAGCCACGGCTGACCAGGAATGGACTTGTAAAGGCTATTCTTGATGGTTATCAACTTAGCAGACCTGGGAAGAAGAACCTCAATTGGGGCATTGCCTCAATTATATTAGTCCATAGACCTGTTTATTAGGACATTCTCTTGACTGCTAGTTGACAGTGGGGGGCTGTTGAAATAGGAGCGGCGGGGCTGCGTCCCCAGCAACCCAGCCGCTTGGCTAGCTCATGCCCCGAAATAATTACATAGACACTGCATTCTTTTAATCACTGCTTGCCCCATTTCTATCTAGCCTCTTCTCGGCTAACTCTCGCACCTGGACTAGCCCATTTCTTATAATCTGCTGTAGCCCATAAGGTGGCTTACCAGGGAGATTCTAGCCTACGTCCATCCTGGGTCGGAGCTTCATCACGTGTGCCTCAGAGAGCAGAGCTCTTGCCTCTGCCCGCTAGAGTGGAGCATCGTGTCTCTCTGAGGCGTCTGCCCCCGAGAGGAGAGCTGTAGAGTCTCTGAGCTCACTTCCTCTTCCTCCCAGAGTTCTGTTCCTGTTCACTCCTCCCACCTACGTTCTAACCTATCAGGGCAAGCAGCTTCTTTATTTAATCAACCAATGACCTTCCTCCATCAAGGGGCTGAACCCACTCTTGGCAGGGCCATCACTAAGCACATTCTGGGTGATATGTGGAAGCTACCTGAGAAGAAGGAGGAAGCAAGCCAGTCAGTAGTGTTTCTCCATGCTCTCTGCTTCAGTTCCGTGCCTCCAGCTTCCTGCCTTGAACTCCCTTGATGGTGGACTGTCTGTCTCCTGTCAGACACATAAACTCCTTTCTCTCCAAGGTGGATCTAGTTAGTATTATACCATGGCAACATAAAAGCATAAAAAAAAAAGACTGGAGTAACAATTGAACTGAATGTTAATGCTTAGTATCAGAGGGGTTTGAACTTTACTGCTGGTTAATCCCATGTTCTTTCTAGCCCTTTTTCTAACAGTTGCTTTTGTATGTGTGAATAGTGTTCTCTAAACAGGGAAATAATTAATTATGAAAATTCAAAAAATAATTATATGTAATATGTCTAGTTAATAGTAGGTGTCAACAATCGTGTATTCTAATATTCACATTTCTACTTTTGGTTCCATTAAGTATAACCATTTTGGATTTTAGAAAGAGTTATAATTGAGTAGAAACAAATATAATGAACACTTTTGTGAATCAGATATTTGTGTAATATAGTAGAATCGGTACATCACAGTTACCAAGACCGAAAGAAAATGGTAAAAGGCTTATGCTATGAATTTCTTCCTACACCAACAAAAATTATTATTTACAAAAAAAAAGAATCATTTAAAGTAGGAGGGCAATTATTCCTCTCCCTACAATGAAGTGTTCCATGCTCTCTAAAATTTAAGGTGAAAATTCCAATAGTTACTAGATCTGTATGCCGGGTCATGGCTTGGAAAAAGATACTGAGTAGGAAATGAGAATTGAGAAAAGAATTGCCTTCAGTGACTTTGTGCTCATAGTAGAGTCTACAAGAACAGTTAGATTTTGGAAATTTGTCAAAACCAGAGACATGACTGGAGCCCCACAAACAAACAGCAAAACAAACAACAGCCAAGACTGAACCACTGAAATACTGAAGAGCATCAGGAGCAAACATTTACCAAAAGCTAGTTCTTAACTGTCACAACACTCTCAGAGTCACAGGGAGCCTGCGTGCTATAAAGAGGCATCTTCTTCTGTGTAAGATGTCTGCATGCACAGCTGAGATAGTAGCTGATGCCATATTCGATTTGAGAGAAAGAACTGTCATTTCTGCAGAATAGATCCTGTGATAAAAGTCTTCCTGGCTAAACATGGGTTCCATGGTCCAAGCAGGAAGAGCCAGGCTCAGCTTGAATAACCACAGGAGGAGAAAGGTCCACTAATCTCCATGTGCCATTTACAGTCATCTGAAAAAGCATTTGCACAATGGATATTTTAAGAGAGATGTTTGAGATCAATAAAATATGGGAGGTAGGGAATTCATGAAGATTTATAGAAGATGGAAGGGTCAGTTGACAGTGGTTGAGTCAGAAACAGTGACACAGACTTGCTAAGTGTAGAAGTACATGCATGGTCCTTTGACAATTTGTTTTCAAGAGCATTGCGAGCAGTTCTTAAATAAAAACATAGGATACTGCTGAACACTAGTGTAAATTAAAATCATTTTATCTTGTACTATCACAAACAATGCTAAGAAATAATTTAAAAGTGTGTTTCCAAAGAGAACAAGTATAATTTTTTTAAATACCTAGATTCTGTGTGAATTAAACTAAAATCTGCCATAAGATTATAAGATTAGAGAATACGTTTTGAAAGAAAATAGCAAAAATATAAACTAAGCTTAACTTTTTAAATATGCCTATATTAAAGTAGGGTACATATTTGAATCTTCAAACAAAAGCTCTGAAATTGTGTTTGAGTTTACTGCAATGTGATATTTTCAAAACTCGGCTTTATTTTCTATTTATTCCTATAAATGTATAGAAAATGGTTTTTTATGTTGTTGAAACACATCCTCAGAATTAGAAAAAGAATAACAAATCTTGTTATTGGGGAAATTGGGTTCCCTTTCAAGTTCTTAGTCTTGTGAACAAAAGAATTTTGAAACAGATTCAGAAGGAAACTCAAGCACAATTTTATTTGTGTGCCAGAGAAAAACAGGATGGGCAAGCTGTAAATCCTGGCAGCTCCCAGCAGGAGAGAGGTGGAGAAGAGAGGACCATGTTGTTTGGAAGCCAACATGCTCAGTCATGGAAGTCCACAGTTACTTGGCACAAGGGTGAGGTGAAACTTCAGGTAACTGGCGAGATAGCTTAGAATGTCGGTAAAGACATGTTTACACAGAAAAAAAAATATGTCTAGACTTTGAAGAAAAGATATGGATCAGAAAGATGGTGTTGTTTGAGCATAAAATATGTATCTTTTAAAAAGTGGTCAAGCTTAACAGTGCTGACGTAGGGGAGTGGGTATGGAGCACACCAAAGAAGGGGCTTTGGGGAAAGCAGATTGTCTCATTAAGGGGGTAACTATTCCTCCCATCTCCTCACAAGTATTGAGGTGAATCAGATTTCCTGTCGGGTGGCTGCCTAACCAGGTAATTGACACACCCAACTGCGTTACCTTCCTAGAAAAGATACAGATGAGAATGCCCTATCTTCATACAGATGAGAACGCAATATCTTCATACAGAGCCAAGCATATTCTAATCTCTGGATCTGGAGGCCCAAGGAGGGGCGGCTGTGATGTTTTCCTTTACATTAGTACCTAGAAAGCAGGAGGTGGTGTCAAAGCCATCATGAGGGAAGGGTCCTTTCTCTCAGGACTCTTAATTCCTGCCCAGCCTAACAACCTCCCATTCTTTTAAAGCCAAGTCATAAAAATCTTGCTGTCGTTTTATGAGTCACATTCATCGGTCACACGGTTCCTTTATCATATCCCCCAAGATCCCAATTCCTGATGAAAATGATAAGCCTGCAAATATTGATAACTGCTCAAAGGGGGTTCACCTGCTGTTTAAAGAATCACTACCAATAGCACATAAAATACAATAGAATCAGTACCCTGGGGCTATGAGATGCCTTAGAGAGTAACTGTACCAGCAGCCTAGCCTGACCGCCTAAGTTCAAAACTAAGGACCCATGTGGTGGAAAGACAAAATCAACTATCGCAGACTTTACTCTATACAACTGCACGGTGTCATGTGACATCCATTCAGAGACAGACAGACAGACAGACAGACAGATGGAAGGAAGCAGAGATAGACAAACACACACATGCATATAGTGAGAGAGACAGGGAGACAGACATACACACAATCAAACAAAAGAGAGAGACAAGAGAGAGAAACAGACAGATATTCATACAAAATAAAATAAAAAGTTCGCTTTTTCTTCCAGTCAAATTTCTTAAGCATGCTCTTTACAACAGCCCCCTCCATTTCCTTTTTTTTTTTTTTTTTTTTTTTTTTTTTGTTCAGCTTCCTGTAAAGGGCTCTCCCTCTCCCTCTGCTGCAAAGGATTTCTGTGTGTTTTCTGGGAGACTGCCAGTCCAGGGACAGCTCCTGTGGACCAGCCTTAACAACTTCAAGATGCCCAGTGTTATGATTTCTCCACGATTCAAGATTTTTTTTTCTCCCTGGCTCTGTTCCTCTCTGGACATTCCTCTTCTTATGGGTAAAGGCAGAAAGCCCGCTTGTTAATTGTTGTGGATCACCGGCCTCCTCTCTACCCTCTTCTCAGCACTTCAGTTAGAATACACATCCAGATTCCAAATGCATCTCTCTAGTCTTCAAATGCACCATCTTAGCCTTTTAATCTCATTTGCATGCCAGCCTGCTCCTTTCTCCTCTTAGGCGTCTCGAAAAAAATAAAATAAAACAGGTTTCAAGATCAACTTGTCTAAGAACCAAATTCATGACCGCTCTCCAATCCATCTCTTCTTCCCTAAGTACCACTAGTTACCCCAAGTCTGGTCCAGGGTCAGTCCCACAGGGTGGTCAACACAGCTTAGACCCAGGATGCTCTGCTCATTATTGTCTGGGCAGCACTGAGCACAATGTCCCTGACATAATAAGAGATCAGTACATACTTTATTTGAACGAATAAAGAAATGGTTCGTGGGCTTACCGAGGAGCAGGTGTGGTCGTTTGAATAAGAATGACCCCCCCCCAAATAAGGTCACACATTTGAATAGCTGCCCCCTTCCCCAGCATACTGTTGGTGAAACTGGTTGAGGAAGGATTACCAGGTGTGGTCTTGCATCACTGGGGGCAGGCTGTGAAGGTTAGCAGATGTGAATCTCTCTCTCTCTCTCTCTCTCTCTCTCTCTCTCTCTCTCTCTCTCTCTCTCTCTCTCTGTCTTCCTCATGGTAGTACCTCAAGATATAAACTCTCAACTGGTCCCACACTATGCTTGACTGCTGCCACGCTTACCACAATGGCCATGAACTCTACCCCTCTGGATCTGTGAGCCCCCAGTTGAACACTTCCTTTTATGAACTGCCTTGGTCACAGTGTCCTGTTTAGAGAAATTTAAAAGTAACTATAGCAACAGGTTATCAATTACCCCGGAGTTTCAATTGAATAGTAGAGATGAATCTTGAATGAGGAGGATTTCATTAAAATAGAAAGGAAAACGAAAGAGACAATAGAGGAAAACTTTGGAGGAAATAAATGTTTCAGGAGAATGAATCAAAGCCAAGGGCCTTGCAGTTAGGGATAATGGCGACGAAATAAAGGATTTGGAGAAAGAACTGGAAAAGTAGATTTTGCACAAAGTTTGAGGCAGATGAATTTTCTTCCCTAAGCACTGAACAGGCAGTTGATGTTTTCCAGGCAAAAGACAGGATGTGTGTTTTAGACAAAGCGGTGCTGCTTTTGTCTCATCCGGGTCCTCTCCCTCTCTTCTGTCCAGGGGGTTTGTATCAGCCGGTTCAGTTGGAATCTGAAAACTGTAAGGGGCAGTGGAAAAGCAACTCATCCTTTTCCTTTTATTATAAATTATGTCAACATCACCTTCCCTTTGAACTTCACCTGGCCTTTCTATGCCGGTCTTCATCTGTCCCTAGGGAGATACCCAGGGCACCCGAGCCACGCCCCCTAGCTTCATCTGTCTCTGGGGAGGTACTGGGGCATCAGAGCCACGCCCCTCTCCCAAAACCTATGACCTCCCGCATCTCCACCCACCCCCCATTCCCCTGTGTGTTCTAAGTTTGACTCCTCCTTTAAGGAACTTTTATTTCAGTTTGTGAGCAGTCCAATCTCCTGCCTGTTCCCTCTACTTTAGAGGGAAGAGAAGTTACTCATCTGGTTCCTTCTTGGGTTTATTTTCTGTGTTCTAATAAATGACACTTGTTCCATCTTTGATTCTGTATATCGACGTACCTAGTGTGACGTTTTATGGCTCACACTGGGTCCTTGACTGGCAGAAACTGCTGTGGATTTGAAATGGAATGAGTGTCTAAATTCTTTTGCGCCAATCTATCTTCTTTGGAGGAAGTAGGGGTTGCTGCCAGGAATTAAATTGTCTCTCTGTTATAAAAAGCTTTCCTAATTAAACATTTAAATGCCATATTCCCCAATCTCTGAGCATTTGAGGACCATCTATTGGGTATATGTGAGTTATGAGTGCAGTATAGGATCTGCCCAGAGAGCTGAGAGGCTGTGAAGGAATGTTTTACCCAGAGTCCTCCAGCTTGACTGTAACTGGTTTTGACTTAACAGGTTAAATTTATGCTCATAAAGGACAAAGAGGTAAAAAAAAAAATTTTTTTTGCAATAGAAGCACAATAGTAAAAACTGACAATAGTGAAGAATAATTTGAAGGAAATCTCTAGGTTAGCTTTCGTTAATCTCAAACAGATCTTTATAACTTTAATTTTTATCACTATGTAGAATATATTTGAAAACAGAGTTGATCCACATAGACAATATGTTGCTAAAACATTTGAGACTTGTTGCTTCCTTAGTCTAGAAGGAGATAGGATGAACAGAGCTCATGAGGCTTGTTTAATAGACCATTGTGGCTGTTTTTAAACCCTTTTTCTAAACTGTGGCTGAATGCACACATTCAGCTGAGCTTAAGTTGCATACACACACAGTACAGAGTTAGAGCTAGCTCACATCCACACATAAAGTTAAATCGAAAGTCCCACGAATACTGAGTGAGCGGAAGCGGACTCTTTCGTCTCTGATTCTCAGTTTGTAACAAGAAAACGGGGCGTTTAAAGAAATAGAGAGCAGACAGATACTCATTCGCAGGTCTTTTAAACTAAGGAAAAATTGGGGAGTCAAAGCTGTAATATAAGAAAATAAGAAAGCAAATGCCTTGCAGGTGGGAGAGAACAGATTCACTGTGGGTGGGGTCCCCACGTGAAATGAATGCCTCAGCGGGACTTGTCAAGGCTTTCCATCCCCCAAACTCGCCACACACAATAGAGTCAGTATAACAGGAAATTAGAGACGGAGACATAGGTAAAAGACGAGACAAAGTGTAAAGGTGGTTGCAACAGGTCATACAGCTTTGGCTGTGGGGGTGGAGAAGGGTGGGGGTTGGCTGTTGCAGGCACAGCTTGCTTAGGGGCAGGGCCACGGGAGTCTGTGGCTCCTCCCTGTCCCGTTGCCACCTGGGGCTGAGTGGTAGAGGGGTGGCTGGTCACGTGGCTACCCTTAGCAAAGATGGCAGTGAAGACATCTGACTTGCCCGTAGCCAAAATGGCACTTGCCCACGTGATGTAACGTCTCCCATTTAACCATCAGCTGGCAGAAGTTAGAATGGTCCAAAGAAAGTTTGGGATATGATTTTGTTGCCTTGTTTTCCGCCAATAAGTCGGAAAGAAAAGTGACTGGCTCAGGTCCTTCTCTGACTCAGAAGCAGAATGAACGCGGGCCAGGGCAATAAGCCGGAAGGACGCAGAGTCTAAAAAGGCAGGAAGAGGATTCTATTCAGGGGAGGCTGTAGCCTACAAGGACCTGTAGGAGGGAGAAACCAAGGCACCGCTTAGTGGTGCTAGGGCACTAGGTCTGACGGCCTCCCTTATGGGAAATGTAGGAGGTGGTTTTTGACGAAGAGCAACCAGGGGAAAAAGACCTTACCAATCATAGTTTGTGTTGTGTGGAGGTTCTGATGGTCATTGGTTCTAGATCTGAGTCCAGGATCTCTTTGTGTCTCAGAAACGTGGAGAGAACCTGGAGGAGTCGGGCACCAGTGATAGTACCGTGGGTTGAGAATGGACCACAAGATACACAACAAAGCCGACTTTAAGGGTTTTATGCTGGGC
>NW_004949106.1:9173150-9179271 GCF_000317375.1 Microtus ochrogaster | reverse complement strand
TTTTTTGTTGTTGTTTTGGTTTGTTTATTTTTCTCTGTTTTCCCTTGATTCAAATATTTTACATTTGTTGAGGAAAAAAAAAAACAGACAGAGGAACCCTCTGAAAGCAGAAAACTGAAAGTCCAAATGTGGTAAGCTTCTGATTAGCCAGAAAGGCAGCAGCGCAGGCACTAGAGCAGTTGGGTAAAAAGCGAAAGGCTACTCGAGAAATAATTTACTATAAATCGCATGCACTTCAGAGCTTAAGCTTTTAAGGACAAACGCAGATGAGTCTTGAACCGGGGTGTCCTCTCTTTTCAAGGATGAAGCTGAAGACCTTGCCAACTGTCGGGAAACCAGCAATATTACAACATCATCTGCTCTCGGCAGTGTATTCTGTTCAGATTAGTATAAACTTCTGTTGATGTTTCAAATGTATCTAAACATTTGTTTCCTTGAAGCAAAGCAGGCAGGAAATGCAGAGTAAAGGGCGGGGCCGGAGCTTGCTCCCTATAGGAATCTCCACCAAGCAATCTGCAAACACTCCATTTCTTGGCAAATGTCCACTAGCAGTTTTCTCCGTGATCTGTTTGCTCCAAGGCTGCTAACGCTGGCCTTTACATCCCTGAGCAATGGGAGATTTATAATTAGGGAACCTCGTTTGGAAAAGGCATCCCTGTTGGGTGACCACCAGCAGTTGCTGTTCTGAAGAGTCTGTGAGGAGCAAGGCTCTTTGTAGCTGTGTGCGCTTCACAGGCTGGAGGCACGGAAACCACAAAGGAAGGAGCACCGTTTTGTTCTTATTTCTAATGTAGAGGGCATGCTGTCTCCAAGATTTCCCTGTTTGTTATTTTATACAGATATTAACCAAGTATTGTCAAGGAAACCTACCAAATGCTACAAATATAAATGAAAAACACAAAAAAGATAAATTCATTCACTGAAATTCTCTAGAGATTAGTTTTTAATGTGTGTGTGAATGACTGGTGTGTGTTTGTGTGGTGTGTGTGTGAATGTGTGTGTGATGCAGTGTGTATGTGGTATGTGTGTGGTTTGATGTGGTATGTATGGTGTGTGGTGTGTATGGTGTGTGTGTGTGGTATGTGGTGGGGTATGCTGTTTGTGTGTGTGTAGTGTGATGTAGTATGTGTGTGGAGGGCATGTATGTGGTGTGTGTGTGGTGTTGTGTGTGCGTTTGTGTGATGGGAATGTGTGTGGTATGGTGTGTGTGTGATGTTTGTGGTATGTGCATGTATATGTGTGGTATGGTGTGTGTTTAGTGTGTGTGCTGTGTGTGCTGTGTGTATACATGTGTTATGTGTGTATGATGGTGCAGTGTGTGTGTGTAGTGTGTGGTGTGTGTATGCTGTGTGTGTGCTGTGTGTATATATGTGGTGTGTGTGTATACTGATGGAGGAAAGTCATTGGTTAATTAAATAAAGAAGCTGTTTGCCCTGATAAGTTAAAACATAGGTGGGAGGAGTAAACAGAACAGAATGCTGGGAGGAAGAGGAAGTGAGCTCAGACTCGACAGCTCTCCTCTGGGGGCAGACGCCTCTTGCGGGCAGAGGCGAGAGCTCTGCTCTCTGAGACACACGCGATGAAGCTCCGACCCAGGATGGACGTAGGCTAGAATCTTCCCGGAAAGACCGGTGCTCACAGATTATTAGAGATGGGTTGATCTGGATATCAGAATTAGCCAGTAAGGGCTAGAGCTAAAGAGCCAAGCAGTGTTTAAATGAATACAATTTGTGTGTTATAAGCATAAGCCGGAGGCGGCCCCGCTACCCATATTACTACAGTATACTGTGATATGGTGTGTGATATGTGTGTTGTGTGGCAGGATGTGTGTGTGTTTGGTGTGTGGTGGTGGTGGTATGTATGTGTGGTATGCTGTAGTACGTATGGTGTGTATTCGATGGGGTGAACGTGTGTGAGTGGTGTATAGATGTTGTGTGGTATGCATGTATATGTGGTGTGTGTGGTGTGTGTGGTGTGATGTGTGTGGTATATGTGTGTGTGTGCGCGTGTGTGTGGTATGTGAGGTGTGTATTTGCTGGGGTCAGTGTGTGCGTGTATGTGTGATGTATAGATGTGGTGTGGTGTGTGTGTGGTGTGTGTGGTGTGGTATGTGTGTGCGCGCATGTGTGTGGTATGTGAGGTGTGTATTTGCTGGGGTCAGTGTGTGTGTGTATGTGTGATGTATAGATGTGGTGTGGTGTGTATGTGTGTGTGGTGTGTGTGTGGTGTAGTATGTGTGTGCGTGCGCGTGTGTGTGGTATGCGTGGTGTGTATTTGTTGGGGTGAATGTGAGTGTGTGTGGTGTGTGTGTGTGTGTGTATGCACACCTGTATGTGGGTGTCCTTAGAGGCCAAGAGAGAGCATCAGATCCTGTGGAATTACTTACAGGTGGTTGTAAACTACCTATGAAGGAATAATATGTGCTCTTAACCTCTGAGCTTTCTCTTCGGTCCCCTCATTCACTAAAATTTTTTAAATACTTAAAAATTAATACGAATGGAAAATACCACATGATCTAAAGCAATTATCATTGTTATTATTTTAACTTATTGTTATTTTCATACATAAGCATATTGTATTTTGATCAGCTCCACCTCCACTCCCTCCGTTTCAACTCTTCCTATATCCACCCTCCACACCATAAATTTGGCTGGCTTGATCTTCTGCAGGTCTTGTTCATACAGTCACAGTTGCTGTGACACCACCGTGCCATGGCCCTGCCATGCCCTGGACTACTATGAGGTGGCTGTCCTCCACTGTCCCTGACTCTTAGAATCCTTCTGCCCTCTTCCATGATTACATGTGTAGACAAATAGTTTTAATTTGCATATTTAGACAAATAATGGTTCTTATCTATCACTAAAAGCATAATTATAAACTAACAGCAGGCCATATATTAAAAATAATTACAAATGTCCCAAATAAAAAGATAGATTATATATATTTATATATATATATATAAAACTTACTTACAGAGGAGAATAAAATCTCCCCAAACAATAAACTGTATCCAAAACACAAATTCAAAATAAATTAAAATATAACTGCAACTTTTTGTTTACTAAAGCTACAACATAGTCAAATTATACAAGATGTGATAAACAATGACTAACCCAGGCTGTAGCACTGAGTTCTTATTTCCTACTCAAAGAAGCCAGCAATTCTCCGAGAGCCACCTGATTCCAGGTCTCAACGTGAAAACTGTAAAGCATGAGGCACTATTTATGAATACATTGCCAAATAACGCTAATTTCAGGGTCAACATTTTTCACAGGTCAAAGGCACCATGTTAACTTTGATAGAAATAAAATCCCCAGTGTCCCAAGACAAGCATGTTTAAGTGTACTGTTTTATAGTGAAGTTAAACTGAACTGCTCACCTTGAATACTGAATGAGAAAATTCCTAAAGAAACAGTGTCTGGACATGTGCGCATGTATGTGCTTGTGTGTACTTCTATCCAGATTTTTATCTTACAATGAAAAACCTTTATAAAATGGTACCTAGTGTAAACGTAAATATGAAGAATGAAACCCGTTGACTTTGCATCTCATTATCTGATGCTATGAAACATGTCAATTAGCAAAAGGTTTCTATATAAAATATGTAATATATACATATATGTATCCATATTAATTCATTCAGTACCTCCAGGAAGCCATCCTTTTAAAAAGGATGACTGTAATGTAGCACAAATGATAAAAACCCAGAGACAAGTATTGGGGTTCAACCTGAAGATCAGCAAAGCAAAGCAGCCATCCACTGGCTCCCACCCTCTACCTCAGACTGAAAATGGGTAAGATCCTGTCTCTACGAATCCTGAAGACTCCACCCTCCACAGATTTCCTGTCTCTCCCCCCTTTTATTCCTCTTTCTACCCAGCCATATTACTTCTGTCTCTGCTCCCTTGTGCTGGGATTAAAGGCATGGGATCCCAAGTGCTGGGATCACCTTTGTGTGAGCTCTGTTTTTCTTTTAGACAGACTCCAGGGTGACCATCAGCTCACAGACATCTGTCTGCCTGAACTCCACTGTTACCTTGTCTCTGAAGCTAAGAGCATTTATATTTGGATTCACATCAGTCTTTTAACATTTTGCTGCTAACTTTTCTTTTTATTCTCAAAGGAACGCTAACCATCAGTTCAACAAGGTACGAAATAAGGATTATGCCATATCGACATCAGTGTTAGTTTACTCCAGAGTCATCTGGAGATAACTGGCAGGAGTCACAGTTTTTAGGCCTCTTCACCTACAAGAGATTCAGATTCAACATGACCAGGGGCATGGACCACATATTGAGAAACCCTAGAATAAATGACCATGTTCCAAGCTTTCTAGTACTGTAAGTATCAGTAGAGAGGCTATGCACCATGCACGAGGAATATTTAATAAATAAACTATTATCAGGCATGCTTGTTTTATAATCTAGTCTCCAACTCTTTGTCAGTCTACGGAAATTATTTTCTATCTTATAATAGATGCACCCCCATATCTAGGGAAATGGCCAGTTCGGAAGCATTCTCCTGCAGAACTGAAAGAAACAGATGTGTACTTATAGATGCCAGAACAGAGATGATTAGGTAATTTCCTTCTTAGGCTACCTTGACTGGGCCTCAAAGAAACTAGTCTAGGCACTTGAGAAAGCACTTACCGGCTTGACTCTGGGCCATGGGGCTTTGGCCAAGGCAAACCGGCCCGCTTTCCTCCTCAGAAGGAGTGTCTCTGTTCACAATTCAGGAAAGGAAATCACTTGCATCCAGTAGACAGCCTCTCCGAATCCCAGCTGTGCAACACTGTTACAGGCTGAATGAGGAGACATAGCGGAGCACAGGAAGGTAGATCTTAGCACCAAAGTAAGTCATCTTTGCTTTTGGGAGTTATTCACACAAAATCAGCCTAGCCTGCTAGGTTGAAAACTTCTCATATACGAGCTGTAGGATTCCCATGGATAGCAACCAAGTACTATAAATAAATAAGTTCTAAGTGTCAGTTAAAAAGGTCAAATATCTAGCTTTATCATAGCCAACGCAGCTGAAAATATATACCTATCTAAAGCAATTTTATAGCAAAATATCTTAATGACCTGTATTCACTACAATATATTTCTTCAAATCATCCACTAAAATAATTACCGAGCAAAATCATGTTGGAAAAGGCATTTTAGAATTCTAAATGGTTCTTCTCCCAATTTGCCTCACATATGAGAGTTAGCTGCAAAATCATGAGCTAAGACAATATTTTATGAAAAATTATGTCAAAAGATGCTTGCCAAGTCCATTCAGCATGATTCTAAACACATACCATCTTTTCAATCATGGAGTCCTCGGGCTCATCAGACCAAGCTGGTCAACGAAAGACCAAAAATAAGCAAGAGAATTTAGACAAACCTAATTTCATTGGAAGTACTCAATCTGTCTTCTCAGGAAAGTAATGAACAAGAATATTCACTCCAGAATCATCCCTAAAAGGAAAACAAAAAAAAAGCAACTACTCAAATATGTACCAACAACATAATGGAAAAACACGATTATAATCTCGCAGCAACAATGATAAATCATCTAAAATGACACATGAGGCAAAAATATTTCAAATACAGTGTTGAATAAAAAGAAGCCAGAATTAGTTTGCTTTATACTATATATGTCGAATCATATAAAGTGAAAGAGCAGTCTCTCATGGTATAAATCTAAACTATGCTTATTGCAGGAAACAGAAGAGATGATACTGCCTAAAGGTGAATATAGGAAGAGTCTCCGAGTGGTTATGAGTCTTCGTGTACTTCCTGGGTCCTAGTGGTATGGATTTATTTACTTTGCGAGTATGAGCTCGTGAGAAATAAATCTGTGTGTGCTCACAAGCATGTGAGCATGCATTCATGCAGTGATTGAATGTTCACAAACAACATACACTTTCTCTGTGAATTGCACAAGAGTGAAAAGATTATTTTCAAAACAGTTACTATATTCTGGTAATTCTGAGGGGGAAAAAATGCATTCGCAATAAAGTTGAGATAAAATGAAAAAAAAAGAAATGCCAGAAAAGGCAGCAGAGAGAGTGGTAGGTGAAAGAGCTTTCTTATGAAATGAGTGTTCTTCTCCTTGAGAATATAAAAAGAAGGCATAT
>NW_004949106.1:9158089-9172770 GCF_000317375.1 Microtus ochrogaster | reverse complement strand
CATATAGAACAAAATATAAACTAAATTGTTTAGGGAACACTGAAGATCACCAATTTTAAACATATAAATAATCAGTCTAATTCACCCAATAAATACAGTAAAGAATGAAAATCACGTTATCCTCACAATATATGCAGCTATGGTGATTGATAAAATTAATTACAAATAATAAAAGCACTTTAAAAGCTAGGAGCACAAAAAAATTATCTCACCATAAGCAAGGCCACATACAAAAATCCCCCGGCTAGCATCTTACTCAGCAATGACACTGGCAGCTTTTTATCTTCCGTCAGAGGCAAGGCACAAATGCACACTGCTTCTGCTTCCATTCAATATAACACCGGCGTCCTGAGTGGAGCAACAGGGCAAGGAAACCAATAAGAAACTTCCAAATTAGAACGGAAGAAAGTGAGGTGATCTTTTATCATTATTAAGGATGATGTGACCTTATATAGAGAGAAAATTACCATTTTAAAAAAGAACCCATCATCCTAAAGTTAGTTAGCTTTGTCACCTTGAGGCTAGAGCTATCTGCAAGAGTTGACTGAGAAATTGCCCAGTTCAGATTGGCCCATGAGCATGTTTTGGGGGGGTTGCTTTAATTGCCTTATTTGAAGTAGCGGGAACCAGCCCAGTGTGGGTAACACCATTCCCTGAGCAAGTGGCCCTAGGCTGCATAAGCAAGCAAGCAAAACAACAGAGTTCCTCTATGAAGTTACTGTTTGAATTCTCATCCTGGCTTCCCTTAAGGATGGATTGCGACCTGGGAGTGTAAGACAAATAGATCCTTCCCTCCCCTGACCTGCTTTTTAAAGATCATAGTGTTTGTTTGTATAGTCGCAGAATGAAACTAGGAATAGAAGTGGTTTTTTTTTTTAATTAGTAAAGTTTCAGGATACAAGAGCACACGGCAATCAGCTGTGTTGGTATCACTGCCAGTGAACAACTCTTAAAAGAAGCTAGGGAAATAATCCCATGTACATCTGCATGTAAGATGTACTTATAAGAAAGACTTATAATGAATCTTAACTAAGGATTCGTTTTTTTAAAAAATATTTATTTATTGTGTATACAGTATTCTGTCTGCATGTATGCCTGCAGGCCAGAAGAGGGCACCAGACTTCATTACAGATGGTTGTGAGCCACCACGTGGTTGCTGGGAATTGAACTCAGGACCTTTGGAAGAGCAGGCAATGCTCTTAACCACTGAGCCATCTCTCCAGCCCCAAGGATTCGTTTTTTTTCTTGGTTTTGGTTTTGATTATTCCAGATTGAGTTTGATTGTATAACCCTGACTGTCCTGGAACTCTGTAGACCAGGCTGGGCTTGAACTCAGAGATCCACCTGCCTCTGCCTCCCAAGTTCTGGGATTAAACACATGCACCATCATGCCCGGCAAGGATGCATTTTGTTTTAACTCCAGAAGTTATGAGTGAGGTCTGAGTGAAGAAAATTAAATGAGCACAAATACATAGGAAGACATTTCCGTTTGTGGATTTAAAGAACTAATGTTATATAACTAAAGTTATAATGTTAATACAGCCTAAAACGATACACAATTTAAATTCTCATCAAAATATCAATGACAAAAAAAAAAATTCTTACAATTTGTATGAAACCACAAAGGACCCCAAACGACTGAACTGACTTAAGAACAAAGTTGAAGACTTCATACTTTCTGATTGCAAAACATTTCAAAACTACAAAATATAAATATATATAATGGTATATATATCATTGACATGGATAAATAAAACTGTGAGAATATGGGTGATTCTTGTATCACAATGGTATATCACTGGCATAGATAAATAAATCTGTGAGTATATGGTTGATTCTTCTTTGAAAAATGTGCCAAGAATACAATAAGCATCTTCAACAAAGGATGCTAGAAAAACTCAATTATCATATAAGACCATATGCAATAGAAACAAATACGACCTTTATCTTTATACCATAAACCACAACCACACACAACTAAAGTTGTATGAGAGATTTAAACCTGGAAGGAATTCTCATTAGACATTAAATCTCAATCTAAAGAACTCTGAACAATAAATGTGCCCATTCCTGCATGTGCTTGTGGGGGGAGGGAGGTGTATTCATTTGGGTATTTGTGCAGGTATGGGCGCTGATAAGTATTCACGTATCGGCTTCTGTGTGTACCAGCCAGAGGTCAAATTTCCCTATGATTCCTCGGGAGCCGTCCACCCTGTTTTTTGAAACAAGATCTCTTACTTGCCTGGAAGCTGCTTTAGGTTAAAGTCTTTGTAGAAAGTCACAGGGATCCACCTTTCTCTGGCTCCTCACCTCTGACAGAGCAAGCGTTTGCCAACAGGCTTGACATTTGTGTGGGTCCTCGGATTGAAATCAAAGCATCATGCGAGCATGGCAAGCCCTTTACTATTTCGCCAACCCAAGAAGGAAATTTCCATGATTTATAAACTATGTCATCTATGATATTTTTGTTATAGCAGCCTAAATTGGCTAAAACAGGTCTTTTAATTAAAGTCTAACTGGGTTTTCTATGTTTTGTCTAGTGGCACCAGCGAGAGTCCTGTAAAAACAAGCTGGTCTGTAATGAAGGCGTACCGCGAGGGGACCGAAGCTCTGGTTTAAGGATATGATTATCAGCTGAGGCAGAGGGCAGGTCTAAATATCATTGTGCCTATCCCAAAAATGTCCCCACAGCCCCTAACAAGAATATTAAAGAGAACGAGTGAGGAAAATCAGGTATGAGCCAAGCTGTGTTGGTCCATAGAGTGTCTGCGTCATTCCAGGTCATGGGAAGTGTGAGCACCGATGCCAACAGCTTCAGCAGTCACAACAGTGAACTAGAACCACTGAACGGGTGGCAGCAGCGAAACAAAAAGGAAGACTGATTTCCCCTGCCCTCAACGTGGGACACCAGCAATGGCCCACATCTGCACTGAAGCACAACGCAGCAGAGTCCGCGGTGGAACTCATGCTTCTTCCACAGGCGCCCACCGCAGAGTCAGAAGCGACCATGCCTGAAACCGCAATTTATTGTTTTAAAGACAGGAAATCCTGCCATAGTGAAGAGAAATAAATCAGAGACGAGCTGGCCTGCGCCAGCTGATTGTAGGAGTCTCACCTGGAATAAAGAGAAAGAAGCAGGGGAAAATGGTTTCTACTTGTGACTTATCTCCAAGACTCAGCTTGAGCTAGTGGATACTGTTAACTACAGACACTGATACATCGACAGCATATATCAGAAGAAACAGATTTCTAGTATCCTGGGTTTTCTTGTCAACATTTTATCAAAGCCCAGCAAGACGTTTTCAGTTGAGAGGAAGCATACAGAAGCAACAGCAGGGGGGGGGGGCAGAAATGCAGGCGCTCATTATACCGAGCGCACGTGTCATAGTGTGCCTGTTAGCAACTTGACCCGCCTTCTCGCTGTCTTCACTGTGTCTCTGGATAATTTGAGGCTAGAGCCCAGGAAAGATAATATTTTAAATAGTTCCATTAAGCAATATTTTATAGATGATCTGCAAGCAGCCATAAGTCAAGATAATTGAAAATAAGACATGAACGTTTATGGTTCATATGGCTCCTTGTCAGTGGATAGAAGCATTTATACAGCCACCAGGATGTGAGAACCTAGGGAGTTCTAAGGAGGCCTCACTAGACTCGCACACGGACTTGGGTGCCTGAGAATCAGTAAGAACAACTTCGTTAGGAGTTTGGTATTTAGAAACCAATCAAATAGAAAATATGTCTATTCATATCTTCGCTATCAGTGACATGATTTATACTAATACTAAGTAATATACAATATAAGCCACATCTACAGTTTTAATTTGGGGTATTCATACTAAAATGTAAAAAGATTTCCTTAAACACAATGTATTTTAAATGTGCTCAATAATGTATGTTATCTGTGCAATAAAAAAGGTTGAGATGTGACATGATTGCTTATATTAAGACTCATAAGGGTGGTCTGGACTTCATGCTTAGAGCACATAGCTATGACAAACAATTATGGATCATACATGCAGCATGCATTAATGTGACATGGTCACATTTCAAGCTCTGAGTAGAAATTCTCTATGATGTCACCATATGGACAGTACAAAGCCCTGTAATGCCACACCCAGTGACCTTCTGACATAATATTCACTAAATTGTTCATAACTCTACAGTTTCACATTAATAGCATAAAACTATTAGAAATTCTAACCATATCTCTAAGTAATATGTTTCTCCTACCTTCCTATCTCCTTTTTTCCAAGATAAACATGCTCATGAGTAAACTTTTCATTGAAGTAAACCATAAAGCATCATCCAAATTGAATGCATTTGGCCCAGTGACTAAAGTAACCAACCATACACTCAACACTCACCAAGTGATAAAACGCTATGGTGTTTAATGTGGAGCACTTTGGAACTTCAAACAAAAGCATAATATGCATATTCTCTAATGTTATAATGATTTAGTTCTGCATTGCATCGCTTGACACCAAATGAAGCTTCCCAACCTGATTTCAGTCACATCCAGTTTACTTATTGCCCAAAGGAATGCCATGGGAACATCCAAACAGCCCAGTCTGTTACCAAGACTGTAGGTTGTTCTCCACACACTGACAGCAAGGCCCCCATTGCTGTGAAGACAGCACCTACACAGCCCATTGAACATGAAGAAGTTGAGATGGTGCTTACACAGAGCCTTCGCCCCTACACACTAGTGTATTTGGTATGGGAAGGAACTCTGCATGTTGCCAAAAGAGAAACAGACACCAAGGCAGCCATACATTCTTTGATCTACAATGTTGTCCTGCCTGTAAGATATCCTAGTGCAATGGCTGGACAAAGCTGATGGAAATAACCAACCAATATCAGATTTGACTTGGGGTCTATTCCATGAGGCAGATACCATACCCAACAATGTTTGAGTGGCCAAGAATGTAAGACTAGATAGCCCAGGGATCTAGGATAAAACCAAATACTACTGGTCTAAAAAAAAAAAAAGTAACAATAAAATGATGCCAATGACATTCTGCCATACTCATAGATCAGTATCTTGCTCAACCATCACCAGAGAAGCTTCCTCCAGCAGAAGATGCAAACAAATATAAAGATCCTTAGTCAGACATGATGCACAGAGTAAGAGGTCTTGGGACACTCAGCCTCAGCTGAAAGTCTCTGTCAAATTCTTCCCCTCAGAGTTCAGTGAACCCCATGGAAGAGGAGGCAGAAAGAATATAGAAGCCAGAGGGGATGGACACCAATAAAACACGAACCTCTAAGTCAACATGATCAGAGCTCATACGCACTCACAGAGAGAGGCAGCAGGCACAGGGCCTGAACAGTTCCTCTTCATATATATTATGGTTCCAGTTTTGTGTTTTCACTGGATTCCTGAGCATGTGAATAAATGGATCTCTGTTTCTTGTGCATCTTCTTGGACTCTTTTAGTTCGTTTGTTTTGTCCAATTTCAATGTGTTTTGTTTTATCTTACTGTTATATTTTATTATTTTCCCTTAAAAGCCTGTTTGTTTTCTAATGATAGGCAGAAATGGAGCAGGTCTGGATGTGGGAGAAGGAACTGGAATAGAGACGGGGGAAACTGTAATCAGGATATATTATATTTTCAATAGAAGGGGAAAAGCATCTGACACTTGGTTTCCTCCAAATTTGCCTGGTAGACAGCTCACATATGGTGGGAGGTGGCATGTTATGCCCTATTCCACTTGGAGAGGACTCTGGGAATATGCAGCTAGTCTCTGGACTTTGCTCCTTATGGTTTTTTTCTTTGTGGTGCTTCTGTTGTGTGTGTTTTCTGTAAGATAAGCCACACCAGTGAATACAACACTAATACTGTTGGATCTTGAGAGTGTGTCTGTGAGTTGCCAACTTTGGGGTGGTCCTGGCGATTGCTGACATGCTTTACTATAAATAGAACTGCTAGAAATATTTTTGTATGTACCTGTTGGCAATGGATGATAAATTTTCACAGTTCTTAGGTCATAGAATATGGAAGTGTTCAACATTACTAAATCCTAGCAATTAATTTGGGATTTACAATTCCTATCAGTAATGGAAATGGGATCCAGGCTTTCTGCTTCCTTCCCAACACTTGGCACAGTCACTTTAGCCAATTGATTTTGTATGGAATGACATCTCATTTGGGTTTTAATTTATAATTTGCGAAGCAACTAAATATACTAGAGATCTTTTTCATAGGTTTAAGAATGATTTGGCTACCATATACTGTGGCTTTTTTTTTTGCTGGTTCACATTTATTTCCAAGTATTTTACTATATTTTGGATAAAAGAATTTCATTTTATAGTTGATCAATTTTACAAATACACTAGTCTCCCACATAATCTCTCACTGTTAGCTAATAAACAACATTCTTAACTTTAGCTTAATTGATAATTTTTCTTTTTGTTAAAAATATGCATAAAATACTTAAATAATATTTACATCCTGCAAATTCATAAAGATATCACCAATGACTTTAAACATTTGATTCCTTTGCTATTTGCTTTGAGAGATATAGTCCATTAAAATATGTCATGAAGTCCTTTTTTCTTGAAGAAAATATATCTCCTTAAGATATTATTCACAAAAAACTCATTGTTTAATTTTTATGGAATCCTGTAAACTTTTCTGATCCATGGATTTATTCTTTATAGCAGCTCAATAATTTTATTCTTAATCATATATATACATTCATATTTCTAGTGTTTCCTCTTTGGGAAACACTACTGCCTCTTCCAGATGTATTCTGCCTGTGAGTCTACCTTCAGAAGTTGCAATCTCTTTCCTGCTTAATCCTTAATTTTATTAATATCTTACCTTACCTACTATTTCACAGAATTCACAAGTAAAGCCAAGAATCAAGTCATAGAAATCACCATTACAACACACAGGAAGCAAAAGAGCAACAGCAGTCCTCAGGAAATGAACCCAGGAGCCAATATTGATGGGAAGATGGAAGTTCCCCAATTGTATGTAAAATGGCAGACATAAAGCATTCAGAGAGGTAAGGAGTCGCATCATCCTAGGAATGTATCTGAGACAAGCTGCTGAGTCTTCCGATGTGCTAATGAGAACACCATCCTCATCCTGTACCTAACTAACGGTAACACAGTACACATTGATTATTCCACCCTCATCCTATACCTAACTAATGGTAACACGGTGCCCATTGATTAGCCCATTCTCATCCTCAGCCTACCTAACCGTAACACAATGACCATTGATTAACCTGTCCTCATCCTCTGCTTACTTAACTGTAACATAGTACCCATTGATTAGCCCATCCTCATCCTCATCCTACCTAACTATAACACAGTACCTACCCATTGATTAGTCAATTTTCATCCCTCTTCTATTTCTCTCCACAGTCTCTGGGAACTACTATTCTGCTCTTATATGAAAGTCAAGACTTTCAGGTTCCAGATATGTGAGAAGTCGTACTGATCTTTGTTGGGGGATACTCTCTGTATGCCATAAATATGTTTTATTACCGTTATTAAAGAAGCTGTTTCAGCCAATGGTTTGTTAAAGCCAGGTGGGAAATATGAATATAGATATAGAGAGAAAGTAAGCGGAGAAGGAGAAAGACACCAGTTGCCAGCCAAAACCTTACCAGTAGGCTACAGCCTTTCATGATGATGTACAGATTAATAGAAATGGGTTAATTTGATGTAAGAGTTAGCTAAAAATATGCCTAAGCTATTGGTTAAACAGTGTTGTAATTGTTATAGTTTCTGTGTGATTACTTGGGTCTGATCAATCGGGAAACATAAGAACAGTCTCCGCCTACAGATCTTTCTATCCTTGGCTTCCCTGACTCAGTATAATTATCTAGAATGCTACAAAAGCTATAGTTTCCATCCTTTTATGGCTGAATTTATGCCTCTGTTTTTTGTAAGTATTGCATTTTCCCTGATCCTTTCTTCACTGATGATACTTAGGTTCTTGCTTTTGTTTTCTTAGCTATTATGAATAATGTTACAATGAACATGTGTAAAAACATTTAATATAAGACTTTTCTATCAAATGCTTTAAAACTTGTGTTTAGAAAAATGAATTCAAATCTTTTTATATCCCCCATCTTGTAAGACATTTAAGCATGTGTTTTAATCTCTCCAGCCAACACGCCTTTGTTTACACAAAAGCCCTACTACACTCTCCAATTAAACTGGCTGGCCCCTTCCCCCTTCACTTCCTGTGTGACAATCCTTTAGAAGGAGCCAGTTGGGTAAGACTGTGAAGTAGGACTCCAACCAATGTGAGAAAGCCCCACTTGTCACCTAAGTTACAATAAAACCATGTACCCTCCTTGTCTTGGCATGTCCGCTCTTTTTAGCACACTCTCTTAAGTAAAGTCTTGCGTAGTCCAGACACTTCAGCTGAAGTGGCTGTCTCTTTCATTGTGATCCCAAACTTATTTTTAACACATGGGAATGTGGAACCTCTTCAACACACTGATTTCCCTTCGTTTGACTCTCTCCCCATAGCAGGTTTAATAGGTCAGACATGAGTTCTACTGTTAATTTTCAAGGAACCTCTGTACTATTTTTCCATAGTGTTTGCATTCATTCACACGACTGCCAATAGTGCGCAGGGTTTCACTTTCTCCACACCTTCAGCATGTGTTATTGCTTGTTTTTCTGTTATTAGCCATTCCTACTGGGGTTCCGTGATGCCTCCTGGTTCTTGAGTTTCCTTAAAGGCCTGTGATGTTTGTCATTTTTTTTTCCTGTTCCCACTGTCCTTTGCAATGTTTTCTTTTGAGAAATGTCTGCTTAAGTCTTTTGCTCACTTTTTAATCCAGTAACTTTTGTTTGATTGTTTTGGCACTGAGTTTGTTTTTTTTTTTTTTTTGAGTTCCTTAAGCTATTCTTTTTTAAAACATTTATTCTTAACACTGGCTCTAATGTACTAGAAACAGGCAATATATGTATTTAATCTTTTTAAAAGTCACAATTACTATTATAATAACAAGTATTCTTTTGAATGTTACAAATTAGTAGCTTGCATTCCCAAGACATAGCTACATATATTAAGTTATATTTATATAGCGCAGTCTGGTATTTCATAGAGCTTTCCCTTATCTTTAGTTATTTCCATGTTTTGACAATTAGAGAAAAAACAGATGGTGAATGGTGAAACACATCTTAAACTATTGCAGAAATATTTGGCAGCAGCTTCAGGAGTGTTAGTGGAGTAATGACTCTGGTAATTGCGGTTCTATTTTACATGTACTTTCTTGAAGGAAATAATTAAAGATGAAATAAAGAATAAATTGTTGAATATGTACTACATAGACATATGTTGGTATGGGTAGAGGTTTTTGGTGACCACTGTATGTCATCATGACTCTGGGTCTCAAAACCCTGCGTCATGCATTGAAAATATTTTGAGTTCATTCTGCCTTTTACAATCTGTAAATTTTTTAAAATTTGTTAAAAATTTCCACCTCCTCCCCTCCTTCCATTTCCCTCCCCTTTCCCCCCTACCCCAATCTGTAAATTTTTGTAACTGGAGGTTTCTCTCCCTCCTGTCAAATTCTGAATAACCTCTGAGGCCTAATTATTCATTGCAAACTGTTTAGTCTATTAGCTCAGGCTTATTATTAACTAGCTCTTATAATTTAAATTAATCCATTTTTATTAGTCTATATTTTACCATAAGGCTTGTGGCTTGTTACCTCGCATCTTGCTTCCCTGGAAGCTGCTGGCATCTCCCTGACTTTGCCTTCCTTCTCCCTGCATCTGTTTGGATTTCCTGCTTAGCTATTTCTTGCTCTGCCATGGATCAAAAGAGATTTTTTATTAACCAATGATAATAAAAAATATTCACGGCATAAAGAAGGGTGTCCCACATCAACTTTCTACACTAATCCTGATGGCTTTATTCATTCCCACTTTTTTATGTCAATTATACCTTTTACAGTATTACACATGAAAACCACTTCCACATTTCAAAAAAATGGACCCATATTTTTCAACACAATATTATTCAACATTTTTTCTGAAATTTTTTCATAATTTGAGTAATACTTCAAGCTTCCAGATATGCATTGTCATTTGATATTGTATTTTCATTTCATCCTGTTTCTATCTCTTTTATTAAAATAGTTTTAAGCTATTCTGAAGGCTATTTTGGTAATATGATTATTATAATATTAAGGCAGTTGTTATAATATTTCAAAGTACTTAGGAAAAAATGGTGAGCTAACTTAGCTCAAAAGTATACCATATTTGTTTTTATGCTTTATGACAAAAATAGTGCAGTTGTAGTTTTTTCTTTGGCAAATCTTCCAAATTGAATTTTATTAAAGCAAACTTTTAGGAAATGAAAACAGTGAAAAAAAGTTTGTACATATTTATAGCAAGAGAATGTTGACTTTGCTTTTGTGGCAACTCAGGGTCAATGGTTATTTGTTCAAAAATAATTCAGAACTCATTAGAGGGCTTGCGTGTAACTGAAGTATCCTAAATTATCATTTTATTCCGGCAGTTCAATGTTAAAAGTCCAATTTTTAAAGTACTTAATTTTTTTTATTTCCCTCGGTTGAGCGATCTTGTTCATTTAATCAAAAATAAAATAATTCAAATAGCATTAAGTGGTACTCCATTATAAACTTTGAGATCAGAAAGTCAGAGTTACTTTGTGTCATCCTGTGTGCCGGACATGGATGTAAAAGAAGAAAGAAATCATATTTCACTACTGTTGCGAACCTAAGCCATCCCTTCCAGTGAGCATTCTTAATGAATTACAGGAATAACAAACTCCAACATGGAAGACACCCATGGGCAGCATCGGGCCCCATTCACATAAGGCTTCTGTATACACTTCTTAAAACATATAGCTTCTACCACAAGTCTTATGAGGTTTTACTATGCCACCCCATCAACCCAGGAAGGCTAAAGCATCAACAAGTCAAGTTACTTGCCAAGATTACTGCTTGGTAAATGAAGCAGCTGGGATTCAAATTCAGACAATTAAACTTCATAACCTTTGCTTGCAACCAAGAAGCACAATTTAACCAAGGTTTTTGTCATTAGTGGCAGGACTTGCCAACCATTAGCCCAGATTTTACTTGACTAATTTGGAGTTACATTTGCTGGAAATTTCAAAGGAATAAATAGTGGAACTTACAACATTGTTTTTGCAACCCTCCCTTCTCTACTTGAATGGCTACATTGTACTTTACCATTTTCTCAACATTCTTCATTGGAGAGTATGCATCTCTAACTCTCTCAGGGTAGCTAAAGCTGCCAGTTCAATAGCAAATTCTGTCTTCCACCACACCCATAGTGAGGTGCCTAATTGTCCTGACACCTTTGCGGACATTTGTTTTTTTTTCCTTGTCCAGGTGTGTATGTCTCTACTTCCTTTGAGACAATGAGTTCTTTGAGAGCCTGCTCCTCTTGTAACGGCCATCTTATCTTCCTTCATTTCTTTATCTCTGGTATTCTTTCTTTAAGAGAAGGGAAGTAGCAAGGTCAAATCAGTTTCATATTTTAATCAGAGACATGCAAGGCATCATGTCGTGAATCTTTCAATTCGTGTGTTATAAAGACCGTGTGTCCAAAAGCCTACCCAGTCTAGGGGTGTGAACTCTGTACAAGCATGTGCAAAACAGGAGTGGTGGTATCAGTGCGTTCCTTTGCTGCTTACATGCATTTGAGATGAGAAAGCCTCCAAAATAGTTTTGTAACCGTAAATAATTAGGAAATAGTTACAAAATCTGAGTTATAATGATTACCGTATGAAAGTCAGAAGAATAACCTTTAAAACCAATAATGAATATGATCAGGATGAAAAAGGAAGAGTGGATGTGTGTAAGGGAGAGAGAGAAGTAGAGATCAAAATGGAGAAGAAATTTGTGGTATAATACTAATCCCTGAGTTTTCTGGAGTCCCGGAGTCTAGCAATATTTGCATATGATATTGGCGGTGTCCTGTGCACCTGAAGTGGTTCCTAGTGATGGAAGCAGTCATGACTGACATGGCAAACTGCTGCAGATCCTTCTGAAACCTCCAAAAGGGATCATTTTCCTTGTCTCAAAGTTTGACTTCCCTGATAACAGGGTGACAATGCTCCAGCTAGACACCACAGGCCAGCAAGTTAAAAGTCCGATGCCAAAACTCTTTTGGAGTGTTTGATCAACGAACTGCCGTAGACCCTTAAATCTTTCAGCTACTGCCAATGCTACTGGCTACCCTCCAGGAGTTGATAGAGAGGCCCCATTGCTGAAGACACTACACATTTGAGTCGCAGGACAGGAAAGCAGACTTAATTTAAAAAGGCCTGAAGATCGAATCAAACAGCACTTTCCTGTTCGCAGATGTGTGCAGGTCTTGGTATTAGTCTTTGTTCTACCTAAGGGTCTTGCCTTTGAATATTTGATTATGGGCACAACCTCTATTGATTTCTCAAAAAGTCACTTCTCTGTCTGAGTTCTTGTGGTGCTTTATACATAAGACTGGTATGTTGGAAGAGTAATTCTGATACATTTGATGACTCACCCTCTTCGTGATAATTCAAAGGAAAGCCACCAATTAGATTATAAACCCATTGTAATGAGCCCATTGACAATTATGCTTGTTTCTCATGCCCTGCACCTGGAACCTATTGCCGGAGAAGCAATCTGAATGGTGTTCACTAATTAGGTTTGAGCACATTCCCTTAGACTTGCAGTTTGGTGTTTTCAGTTTTCATAAACTATTTCTAAAAAGCAAAAGTTGAAGTTCTTCGATTTGGATAAATTTCAGTTTCAAGCACAAGCTATGTTATAATTTAAACTACATGGTGGCTCTCGATCTTGTGTGAGTTGCATTACTTTCATCATATGGACAGACATCAGAAACAAGGTTTGAAATTTTGGCTGGCTCAACCTACTGTAAAAACTCAAAGGCAGCTTGGCCGTTGTTCTAAACCAGCATCCCTGCGTCAATAAAAGACCTGCAGCAAAACGTTAAAATGTTCCCCGAGGGCAGCCAATCAAAGGTGTGCACCATCCAGTCCTCCAAGTCTGGATTGGGAAAGGGGAAGCAGGCTCCGGCTGACCACAGCCTTATGGCCACTTCGGCTGCCCTGACCGTGCTGTGGAACTTCTGCCTCTGCCCCTGGCAGCTTGCCTCTTCCAACTGTGTCTTTCCATGCCCTACGGCACAGAGCATTTCCTTGGACATGACACCAGAAGCAGAGGTGACAGGCTGCCTGTCACCAGGAGCCAAAAGACAGGACTCCGTGCTTGAGGGACGCCAGGAAAACTGAATCCGGAGCCAGTTTGGGAAGTAAACCACCTCACAGATTCTTGCTCAACCTGGGAACAAACTTTCTGTCCTGGGAAGGCATGAGTACACACCCCTTTCGTCCCGAGGTAACCATTCTCACAGTCCCCTGGGAGTCTCGTCCAGCTGCTCACAGTCGCCTTTACATGGGTTCATCAAACACAGCAGAAATTCTCTCTCACGCAACCCCTTGCCAAGGATCGTGACTGACCAGCATAAAGTATACGTCCACCTCCACCAGACAATCAGAAAACAGCCCGAGAGCTCTTCCCCATACTTTTAAAAACACGGCTCAGAGCCAGAGACGCTTGGTTGATGAGAGATCCGAACATAAATTCCAAGTGTTAATTAATGCGATATGTGATTAAGTTAATTTTTAAAAAAAAATAAACAGTTAAGACCAAAACAAATTAAAAGTCTGGTTCAAATATAAATTTTGAAAAAAATTGCATTCCCCAATTAATCATTAAAACAGTAAAGTATGTGTAGCCATTTAGCGTTCTTTTCAAAGAATAAAATTCATACTGTGATTTTATGAGAATCTGTACTTTTGCTTTCCTCCATTCAAATGGTAACTTTTCTTCTCTAATCTCAAGAACCAAAGTGTCTTTGATGTTGGATGTTGGATTTTTTCACTCAGACCCACTGTATGCAGAGAAATAAACCATATTCTGAAGTTCGGGGCGAAAAGAATTATAGATACCCTCTCTGTGTGCGGTGAACTTCTCGACCAACGAGAAAGAACAACCACCACACGAGGATTCTTCTCAGATCACGCTTTACTGGAGAGCTCTTGGTTGAGGGAGAGCAGGAAGCGAGGGTGCCAAGAGCACTAAAGCAGCTGCTTATATAGGGAATTGGTACACGGGTCGCCCTGTGATTGGCTGCCACCATCAGCTGACACCAGACTGCATCGAGATAGGCCTAGGGACCCTTATCCACCGCGCATAAAGCGGGGGACACGCAGCTCTCAAAGGCATAGCCAAATATGGAGTTGTTTATTTCCAACAAGACAGGATATCGCCGCCACCTTGTAATGGATCGGCTCCCTGCACTTGCGCACAAAGCAGTTGTCACACATTAGAAGTTTCCGCAGAGGGAAGTAGAAAAAGACAAGATCTCCTGAGTAAATTGGGAGCATGGGGACCTTGGAAGAGGGTTGAAGGAGAGGGCAGAGGCGGGGAGGGGAGCAGAGAAAAATGTAGAGCTCAATAAAAATCAATCAATCAATCAATCAATAAATAAATAAATAAATACTTTTACCATAAAAAAGAAGTTTCCCCAGTATACAATCTATAAACAAAACTTCTGGGTAATAAAAGGCCAAACAGAAATGTCTATGAAAGGGGCTGGAGAGATGGCTCAGAGGTTAAGAGCATTGCCTGCTCTTCCAAAG
>NW_004949106.1:9146282-9157975 GCF_000317375.1 Microtus ochrogaster | reverse complement strand
TTAAAAAAAAGAAATGTCTATGAAAACATGCTCTCTAATGAAAAACCCTTTAGTTCCACAGTAATATCTTTTATTAATAGGTATATTTAAAATTTTTTCATCAGACATTTTTTTACGATACAAGCAAATTTAAATTAATAGTGAAAATATTTTCTATTAGGAAAATTTGTATGACTTCCTTTGTAAAATTAATTGCTGTTGGCACAAAAATGGGTCTCGACAAAAATAGGCAAGCACTTTGGGTTTCATAATTTCCTAATAGTCCATAAAGATTGTAATAGTTGAGATATTCTACAATATATAATTTTGTATGTATAATAATTTCTTTACAACATTATTCTTCTCCACAATTTGAAGTGAATATTCTCTTCAATACAGATATCTTAGTTACAGGTATCAGATTGTTTTATTGGGAACAAGAGACAACTAATTCTGTAAAAAGTAGGAAATATACTTTTTACTTACTGTCATAATTATGATCTTATGACTACTGGAAAATGAAATCTGCAGCTTCATAACTAAATATTTCCCTTTAAATTGAAGATAACGAGGGAACATAGTATGTATTTGTATCTGTGTCCACTAAGGAAGGTTTATAATGGAATATTCTTTTGGGAAGGGAGGCTGTTTGATAGTGTTTGAGATTTTATTCCTCTTTTGCCTGGAAGAAAGGAAATCATGGTTGTCCAGAAAATAACCAATTGCCAAGAGGCAATGCGGTGAGAGAGGACGAGCATACCCCAGGGTCCAGGAAAGATGAGTGCCAATTTTAACCGTGACAGCCAAGTGACCTGGGCCAACCCCTAGCCAAACGCTGGACTATTACTGAGACGCTTGACCAGAGAGTCTCCAAGACTCCTTCAAGGACCAACATCATCTAACACCTTTTATTTCCAGCATCCCAGTGGAACAGTTTGGTGCATCAAAGGCTTGCATTTAACCTGCGTGAGATAGAAATGACTTCAGTTTACGATTCACACATACTAGCCAATCCATCTAAAATGAGTCCCTTGTTCTCCGTGACCCAGAAGTGTCCTTAGGGCAAAGCAGTTACTATTGAAGGCTGATGGGGAAGGAAGAGTACAAAAAGGGAGGGAAGCAGGCATTGCTTCCTTCTCCAAGTGTGACTGTGTGCTGTGTGCTATTTGACAAACCTGGGGGAAAAAAAGAGAACCTCAAATGACGGATGGCTTTTATCAGGTTGGGCTATGGACATGTTTGAGAAACTTTTTCTTGATTGATGTTTGATGTAGGTGGACACACCCCACTGTGGGAGGGCCACTCCCGGGAAGAATGACCCAGGTTGCAGTAGAGAGCTTTCCCAAGGAGAGGAGACCAAGCCATTCAAAAACATTCCTCCACTGCTTCTACTTCAAGCTCCTGCCCTGCTGTAGTGTTCCCCTGGCTGTCTTCCTGTCTTCCACCATGGACTGTTACTTAGACGGTTAAGACAAAAAAGCCATTTTCGACCCACAATGCTTTGGGCTGCAGTGTTTACCAAAGCAGGAGAAGAAAGTTATAATGTCTCCACTGTGAGAACTGCGAGTTACAAAGTCTTGTGGTAACATTCATTCACGATCTAATTCTCCTTGATTATTTGGAACCCCATACACTAATAACATAAATATTCTAATTCATTATAGTAACCATATGCCATACATTTTCCCAAAGCAGCCTCAACTCCAAAGCACTTGTCCCAAACTTAAACTAAGTTTCAGACTTTATCCTTTTTCAAGGTTTAAGAAACAGTATTTCCTGTATGTTTCATTGTACAGAAGGACCAAAAGAGATTGATAACTTTGTTAATGCCTTAGTTGATTCCTGAAAATACACACAAGAGACAGAAGAGGCCATAGAAGTTTATCAGACTTAGCAGCCAAGGACACAAAAATCTATGGAAGAACCAAGATATTTATTTCTTTAATTGTATTTTACTTTTGCTATAAACATAGTAAGACAACTAATGCACAACGTATAAGCATGTCTTTAAACTTTGTTTCATTACATTACCCTAGGTAAGTCCTAAAAACTATAGGGTCTCTGAAACAAATGTACATTCTTACTGTTTGATGATTGCCATCATGAGAACCATACCTTTTTATCAGGCTGCCCATAGTCATCAATTCAAGATGTCTAGCAAGTCAGGATAATAGCTGCAAGGTATCCTAGGAGGACGGTGGCCAGATGAGTCTTAGAGCTTAAAACTCTATGAAAATAGATGAGCCTAGGATTAGGAGCTGAATGCAGGAATAGCTAAAAGAAGATGTGTTCAATGAGGCTGAGATAAACAAAGAATCCATTGCTGTGCACCCGCCCCACAACAGACAAAAGTAAAGTGGAATTCTTTAAGGGTCAGACTTGAGTGGTCGAGGAGATAGTTCTGTCAATGGCGTTTGGCAAAGATCAAAAAGGAGTAAGGTGGTGAGCAGATGGTCTCTATTCAAAATTTGTAAAAGGGAAATTACATTACAGGAGTAGAAATTTGGGTTACATAAGAGGAAAAACATGAGACATGGTTTCTTAAAAGCATTGCTGTTCTCCTTCTTTGAAGCCTTTGAAAACACAGCAGACACCCTTGTGTCTGTGGCAGCTAGAATACAAAGATTCAGGTCAAATATTTATGAGATGGTCATATATTGGTATATTGCACATATAAATTGTACACAAATACACTTTATTTTATTAGAATGAGTTTTGTAATTATTTTAAAAAATCCATTGAGATCCCAAAACCTGACACTTGTTTCTAACTTTTCTCTATAAAGGTATAATAAAACATGTTTTATATAATTCACATCAATAAAATCACACAGAGTTCATTCAACACGTTAAGAATGCTTATTAATTTAAATAAGTATGTATTACTAAGAATTGGGGATAAAAACTTTAAGGTGTCACCAAGTTATAAACGTTTAATTGAAATTATATTTCAAGGAAAATGTCTCTAATCGCTACATAAATGCCTTGAAATGGCGTCTTAGGTAAAGAACAGTCTCAAAACCCGCAAAGAGAATAAGAGAAAAGCAAATACAAAAGAAGTCTGGAAAGACTGTTAGAAAAGTAATGAGATTTGCAGATTGACTGAAAACATCAAGAAATCCTCCAAAGCATATTTGACATTTGGTCAGTCAGTCAGAAGAGACTTGGCCGTTGGTCAACAGAAATATGAATCATAAAAGTTCCTCTCCGCCATCACAGAGTGCAGAAGAATCAGATGTCAGCTAACTAGTTCTTGGTCTCAATTCCAAGAGTCAGTAACGTAAATAGTTGTCTTTATGATCCAGCTTAGATTTCCTTTTTTTTTTTTTTTCCAAGCTTGGAAAGCAGGCAGCTCCCACTCACACAGGATTTGGGGAAGACTATAATGATCATCCCATTCACCGGCTCTGGTCTTTACTTTGGCCCATGGCTGGGGTGAGGTTGTCATGTCTCTCATTCACTGCACAAGTCTGAGCTTCCAGCCAAGGGCTGGAAAGCACATTCTGCTGTGGCAACAGACTAAACATTCAAAAAGGCAGAGTGAGAAGAGGTGAGCATGTCCAAACCCACGGAGGGATGGAAGCAAGACATTTTCAAAGCACACCACAGCACACAAGCACCGACATCATGTGCATCCCAACTAAGGGCCAGTTTAGTAAAAATATAAATAATTATTTTCTACCAGTGTTTTGCCAACATTGCCTTTTATGAATCTATAGATGATTTAATTTGAATTTCTCATGAACTACATATCCAAAGATTAACTTCAAAATAAAAATTCTCGTGCAGTTGCTTGTAAAGTTTAAGTGTTAATTCCTTAAATAAGAATGTGGGACTAATTCACCTTTTAAGGCATTTTCCTACAGGTTTCTAGGTGAAAAAGAGAGTTTCCACAGGATCAAATGTAAATTACAGAGGAGAAAAAGAGGCATTACCATCAGATTCCGCCCCCCTTCTGTGTTTCAACATCATACACAGGCATATGTACTTTTGCATACACAAACACACATGCAGACACACCATTTCGTTACCTGGGGAAAAGATCTTTCCTTTAAAAAAATATTCTATATGCAAAATAACGCAAGTGTGGCCAATCTGGTCCACTATGTTGTGGAGCTGGGTGAATTTTAAAACTATTGAGAACAGACTGCCTGTGGTTCGTGAATTTGTTCTCTGTTTTAGATCAGTAACTGGCTCTAAGTTGGTCTAATTTAGTCCCACTTTTTACAAAAGATTTGAACACTTGCACTATGATAAAATGAAATTCTTAGAAAATATCATGTATACACGTGCCAACGTTTGACAAACAGGCATACCCTAACTACAATGCACACAAAAACTGAAAAAGACTCATTCCTCAATTATGACTACAGTAAGGAAGAATAAAGTGCTATGCCTACCTCTAATCAAGTAATGAAGATTAAACACAAGTACTAAAGCATTCATCTGAAGGCTGGAGAGATGGCGCAAGAGTTAAGGGCACTTGCTACTCCTTCAGAGGCTGAGACTACAGATGCTAATACCTACATGAAGAAGCTAATAACCACCCAAAATTCTAGGTCTAGTTCCTGAGTGTCCAATGCCCTCTTCTGATTGCTACAGAAACCGCACACATGTGGCACATACACACGAATAAAAATTAAAAGTATAAATATTTAAAGCACTCATGTTTCTAAGCATGATGGATAGATGTAATCAGCTTAAATAAACTTGGTGGTTGCATTCCAGAAAAATAGCAGGTTCAGACACCAGTCTGAATACAAGCTTTGTTTGTTTATGTAAAATGAAGAAAATTACTGGCTCCATGAATTGCAAATGGACTTTTTTTCTTTGCATGAATAACTGACAAGACTTTTAAATGATACAGAATACGGCTTAATTCTTGACATTCCAAGAAAGGTGGCTCCCCCAGTTTCAGATACTAAATGTCAAGTCCAATTATTATTATATATAAAAATGTTTTCATAACAACCTAGAGTTCTCACGCAGACCAGGGCTGCATGCTTCACCTCAGCCTTGGAAGCACAAGTGAAGGCGCAGCCCACCTCTGAGCTCTCGCTGGGTCTGTAGGGAGATGTGTAGCGATGTCTTGCGGGACTATAACAAGACCTTTGTGTGTCACTGCAAACACTTTCAAACTTTAAAAACTGTAATCATGCAAACTGTGTCCTATGACTATAAGGAAAATAGGTTAACAGTTAAAAAATAGAAAGATAAGCATAAAATTCAGTATGACAAACATTAATTTCTCCTCTATAAACAACTGATAAACAGCTAAAAAGATACATGTAAATAGCAAAAGGAAATACAAATGAACAAAAATAATTTTAAAAACTTGTATGAGGACTCTCATAAGAACACTTAAAAATCTTATTGATTTTACAGAGAAACATCAACTTTCACAATAGCCACAAATAGCATAAAATATCTCGGAGTAACTCTAACCAAGCAAGTGGAAGACTTGTATGACAAGAACTTTAAATCTTTGAAGAAAGAAATTGAAGAAGACACCAGAAAGTGGAAAGATGTCCCATGCTCTTGGGTAGGTAGAATCAACATATTGAAAATGGCAATCTTACCAAAAGCAATCTACACATGCAATGCAATGTCCATCAAAGTGCCAGAAAAAAATCTTCACTGACCTCAAAAAAACAGTACTCAACTTCATATGGAAAAGCAAAAAACCCAGGATAGCCAAAACAATCTTGTACAATAAAAGAACTTCTGGAGGCATCACAATCCCTAACTTCAAACTCTGCTACAGAGCTACAGTACTGAATACAGCCTGCTATTGGCATAAAAACAGACAGGAGGACCAATGGAACTGAATAGAAGACCCAGATATTAACCCACACATGTTCAAACACCTGATTTTTGACAAAGAAGCAAAAAAATATATTAAATGGAAAAAAGAAAATATATTTAACAAATGGTGCTGGTATAAACGGATATCAACATGTAGAAGAATGAAAATATACCCGTATCTATCACCATACACAAAACTCAAGTCCAAATGAATCAAAGACCTCAACATAAAGCCAGCCACACTGAACCTCATAGAAGAGAAAGCGGGAAGTACACTTGAGCGCACTGGCACAGGAGGCCACTTTCTAAATATAACGCCAGCAGCATAGACACTGAGAGAAACAATTAATAAATGGGACCTCCTGAAACTGAAAAGCTTCTGTAAAGCAAAGGACATGGTTGACAAGACAAAATGATGGCCTACAGAATGGGAAAAGATCTTCACTATCCCCACATCAGACAAAGAACTGATTTCCAAAATATACAAAGAACTCAAGAAATTGGTCATCAAAAGACCAAATAATCCAATTAAAAAAAAACTGGAGTACAGACCTAAACAGAGAACTCTCAACAGAGGAATCTAAAATGGCTGAAAGACACTTAAGGAAATGTTCAACATCCTTAGTCACCAGAGAAATGCAAAACAACTCTGAGATTCCATCTTACACCTGTAAGAATGGCCAAGATTATAAACAGTGATGATGACTTATGCTGGAGAGGATGTAGGGATAAAGGGAACACTTCTGCATTGCTGGTGGGAGTGCAAGCTGGTACAGCCCCTTTGGATATCAGTATGACAATTTCTCAGAAAATTAGGAAACAACCTTTCTCAAAACCAGCAATACCACTTTTGGATATATATCCAAAGAATACTCAACCATGCCACAAGGACATGTGCTTAACTATATTTTGGCAGCATTGTTTGTCATAGCCAGAATCTGGAAACAACCTAAATGCCTCTCAACCAAAGAATGGATAAGGAAAAATGTGGTATATTTACACAATGGAGTAATACACAGCAAAAAAAAAAATAATAATAATATCTTGAAATTTGTAGGCAAATGGATGGAGCTAGAAAACATCATTTTTAGTGAGGTAACCCAGATACAGAAGACAATTATCGCATGTACTCACTCTTAAGTGGTTTTTAAGCATAAAGCAAAGAAAATCAGCCTACAAATAACAATCTTAGAGAACCTAGACAACAATGATGACTCTAACAGAGACTTACATAGATCTAATCTACATGGGAAATAGAAAAAGACAAGATCTCCTGATTAAATTGGGAGCTCAGAGACCTTGGAAAACAGAGAAAAATACAGAGCTCAACAAAAATCCATTTTTTAAAAAATCTTATTGATTTTTTACTAGAGTTTAAAAAAAATGAAAGCTAATTACTCATTGAAATGAAAACCCATTGTTGCATATCTATTATCAAGTGACATAAATATCTAACAACATCTCAACGTTCGGAAATTCATGCATAAAAATTTTGTTTGCTTTGTTTTTTTAATTTTATTTTTTTAGAAAAAGAAAACAAACTATCTTTTTTCAGTTTACATACAAATTCCCGTTCTCATTCCCTTCTCTCCTCCCATTTCCTCCACTTCCCTCCCACCCCACCCACCCCCATCAAGTCCTCAGAGAGGGTAAGGCTTTAAAGCAATTAAGTCCTTAATTGCTTTAAGGAGATCCAAGGCCCTCGTTACTATATCTAGGCTGAGCAAGATATCCATCCAAAGAGAATGGGTTTCAAAAAAGCAGTACAAACATTAGGGATGAAGCCTGGTGCCACTGAAGGTGGCCCCACAGTCTGCCCCAGCCATACAACCGTCACACACATTCACAGGGTCTCGTTTGGTCCTATGCTGGTTCCTTCCCTGTCTGGCTGGAGTAGGTGAGCTCCCATTAGCTCAAGTTAACTGTTCAGTGGGTGTCCCCATCATGGTCTTGACCTCTTTGCTCATTTTTTGTCACTCCTTCCATCTTCAACTGGACTTTTGGAATTCATCCCAAAAGACCATCCGGAGTGAGGTAGCCCAGACCCAGAAAGACGAACATGGTATATACTCACTCATAACTGAAAATAATAGATGTGAAGCAAAGAATAACGAGTCTATAGTCCATGACCTTAGAGAAACTAAGTAACAAGGTGAACCCTAAGAAAAACATATATAGATCCCCTGGGAAGGGGAAATAGATAAGATCTCCTAAAAAAAAAAAAAACTTGGGAGCATGGGGTATGAGGAGAAGGGAGGGCAAAAGGGTAGGAGGAGGAGGAGAGGGGGAAGAAGAACGTGAGGGAACAGGATAGTCAAGATGGAGGAAGGACCAAGATGGAGAGCAAGGAAAGAGATATTTTGATTGAGGGAGCCATTATGGGACTAGCAAGAAACCTAGCACTAGAGAAATTCCCAGGCGTCCACAAGGATGACCCCAGCTAAGACCCTAAGCAATAGTGGAGAGAGTGCTCGAACTGGCCTTGCCCTGTAGTCAGACTGATGAATATCTTAAATGTCACCATAGAACCTCCTTTCCTTCCTTCAGCCTTTTTCATGTACCCTAAATATATAACTATACCTGCTCAGTCTATACAGTGTTGCTCGTATGTATGTAATTTCAGGGCTAACAACTTGCTATCGGATCCCTCATCAAAGAGACATCTTGCAGTATGTGAAGACCAGCACAGAAAGCCCAAACCAATCAAAATGCAGAGAGCAAGTGATAATGAGGTGCCCAGCCCCATCGACGTTGGCATACCTGTACCTAAGGATCAGGGATCATAGCAGAAGAGGGTGCAGAAGATGTATCAGAGCTATGGAAACAGGGACTATGCTGAGATTATTCTCCTAGAAGTGTTGGAGAAGCTACAGCCATGAAACCTCAACACCATGACTGCCTATATAAGACCTGCACAAGAATAACACCACCAAATAGGCTAACATGGAAAAGGGAAGCTCACAAGGTCTCAACCTTACACAAAGAACTGAAAGCGACTAAGGAGTAGAGAGAGATGAAAAAATAGTCTTCCCTGTCCCAAATTAAATTTAATAAAATTTTAAAACATTTATCTATTTTTGGGTTTTGTGTGTATGAGTGTTTTGCCTACTTGAATGAATACAGAGCTCTTGGGAGCCAAAGTGGGCATCAGATTCACTGGAATTGGTTAGGGGCCTTTGTGAGCCAGTACTCTTAAACTCTGAGCCATCTCTCTAGCTCACAAATAAAAGAAGGATGGCATAAATCTGGGGTGCCAGAATATTAAATAAAGAGCATGATGGAACTTTTTATGCTTCTAGAAACATCATTCACAGAATCATGATTTAAATCACGATTCTTTAAATGGCATCTCCATTTAAAAAACTACAGATGGATAGCGTGTCTTGTTCCATTTGTCAGAACGCTTCTGTGTAAATGTGTATTTTACTGAAAGCCTTCTGGTCCGCCAGAAAATGACTCTGTGAAATCAAATTGGCCAGTTGAAGCAGCGCCACAACATTCCCCGTGATATACAGCTTTGTTGGTTTTGTAACCCAATGACTTTAATCAATTCCATACATTGAAAAAAATTGTATCCGTGCCTATGTTTCTTTCTCTGTGGCTTTTGCTAGCTATTTAGGCCAGAAATAACTATCTAATACTTGAGTTTCCTGTGTCTCCATATGCAAAGCTGACATCAAAATGTGTTATTCACTATTTATCCATGAGTAAATATTAATCAAATTCTAGTTCTGTTTTCTCACACTCTTTGATACACAACTCTTTAAAATGATTTTTTAAAGAAAGCACATCACTCTTATATTGTGCTTTAGTCAGAATTATAATCACTAGACTAAGAATTCTCAAAAATGGTATTATTGCTACCAAATAAAAGGTAATTGTTTCATTTATATAAAAAAAACCTTCTTTTCTCCTTGGGTAAAACTTTGTCAGCTGTTTCATTTCCCTGGCCTCCTAATTCTGTGGCAGGAGTTTAAATCATTTCCAGACTTTTTTTTTTTTTGCTATTTTTATATTAGAGCTCTGACCAAATTTTATTCAGCATACTCACTTCTCTTAGAAATAATTCTTCAGGCAAAATATGCTCCCTCAAAGAAATGTGCAGGAAATTGATGTGTACAGTCTGTGTAGGTTTGTCATAAGGGAATTGTTTAAAGAAGATAAAATTTAGTTGCACGTGGCCCTAGAGAGGACAGTGTAGTGTGCCAGGAGAGGCTCTGAGAAGAGATGAGACACTTTACCAGTTGGCCAAAAGTGAGTCAACTCTTTGTAACAAACAATATTTGGAGAGAAAAGGCTACTAGTGGTGGCTATGCTGGAAAAAAAATTTAATTGTCCACTTAAACACATCAACACCGTAGAGAAGACTGAGAAAACACACAGCTTTTGGACAAGTACACATTTTCTGTCGATCAGATATGCATGTTAAGTCCAGCTTGCTAGTCATCAAAGTCTTGATCGTAAGGACATTGAATATGGTAGGCACATGTCTCCCTAAAGTCTCATGAGACCCTGAAGCCAAGTTCCAGCCTAAAGGAATGCAAGGAAGGATGCTATGGATTTGGCAAACTGACATATCTAATACCCAACTTTTCCACGGTTTAAGGAAATTCTTTTGGCTCACTTAATCTGAAAGCCTTCCAATAGTGCTTCTATAATGTGGTTGGAAAACAGACGGTACTTTTTCCTCAGAAATATTAATTCCATACTTGAGCAAAGTTAATAAATCACACCTCCCTTTTTCTTCTCCAGAATGAATAGGAACAGGCTTTCCTTTTAAAATCTCAATTTTCCACAATTTGCCATCAAATAGTGATTCTACTCCAAATTTTCAAGACTTTTAAACTCTAGGTTCTCAAAAGCAGATGACAAAATCCACGAAGCATGTGGAGAGGGCTGGGTGTTCTCTACCAGAATGAACACATGGACAAATATGATAGCTATTTTGGGCACTGAAGAAATCTTTGTTCTGCGTATATTATGACCAACAATTTGTGAAATGATTATAACTTTCTTCTTGCCCGGAATATCATTGAAAATGACTGGGTGCTTCTCCTCTGCTGTCCACAAACCAACAGGAGGCACAAATAGCTCTTCTTTATAATAGTCTAAGTAAAGAGAGATTTCAAATTAGATGGATCCAAACACTGGTCATTTTCAGATCATTTACAATGGCAATGTAGGTTTAGGTTATGTGTCTGTGCATAAGCCAGTACAAAAAACGAAACTGATATTATAAAATGTGTTATGATGGTAGAAAGCATGGAAAATTTAGAATGTGCATATTATTAAACAGTGTATGGTGCATATTATTGAAACTGTATGTGATATTGGGTTCACGTGTTATTACTTAATTCTTTGAGCATTACTTTTTGCAAATGTAATTATAAACAGAAACCTATTGCCTCACATCTCTAAGAAATTACATCATATTATATCAAAATATGTATTTTATATCAAAAATATATATTATATTAGAAATAGAAAAATAAATGTCTTTCAGGGATGTGAATACACAGGTAAACATTTCATAGAAAAGAAGTCAGTGTGAAGAAACACCTGCACTTCCATGGTTACTGCAGCATTCTTTATCAAACTCAAGAAAGAATCTCAGTGACCATCAGCTGATGACTAGATAAAGAAAATGTAGGAGATAAACACAAAAGAAGAGAACTTGGACATTTGTGAAAATGTGGTTAGATGCTTTGCTAAGTAAAATATGCCTGGCACAAGAATCTGAGTATCACATGATCTAAGATAATAGAGAGATGATAGATAGATAGATAGATAGATAGATAGATAGATAGATAGATAGATATAGGAGAGATAGATAGATAGATAGATAGATAGATAGATAGATAGATGATAGATAGATAGATAGATAGATAGATAGATAGATGATAGATAGGT
>NW_004949106.1:9144905-9145390 GCF_000317375.1 Microtus ochrogaster | reverse complement strand
TTGAAATTATGATTACATTTCTCCTTTCCCTTTCCTCCCTTCAAAACCTACCATTTCCTCCTCCACACTCAGCTTCAAATTCATGGTGTCTCTTTTCACTAATGGTTATTACATAAGCTTTAGGTCTGAAATTTTCACTTTGCAGCAGGAGGAGACCATTACAGACACCAGCCACTGATCGAAACTCAAAGTTGTGGGGCCCTGTTCCAATGGACACAGCTATAAAACACTCCCATAGACATGGCTTGGAAACATTGCAGAGGAGAGGGCAGAAAGATTGCAAGAACCAAAGGATCAGGGACTTTGTTGAGATATTGTGTCTCTAGTAATATCAGAACTACGCTGATAAAGTATTACCAACATGACTGTCCAAACATGAGCTGAACAAGGGTGACCCCAATGGACATGCCAAAGGGGACAGGAAAATGCTTGTAAGGGCCTTTCACAAAGAGCTATAGGCAACTGAGGAAAGCTGGGAGCAGGAG
>NW_004949106.1:9140733-9143970 GCF_000317375.1 Microtus ochrogaster | reverse complement strand
GATTTTGTCAAAGGCTTTTTCAGCCTCTAGTGAGATGATAGTATTGTTTTGTCCTATCAGTTCGTTTATATGGTGGATACACTGGCAAATTTTTGTGTGTTGAACCATCCCTGCATCTCTGGGATGAAGTCTACTTGATCATGGTGGATGATCTTTTTGATGTGTTCTTAGATTTGGTCTGTAAGTATTTCAATGAATATTTTTGTATCAATGTTCATGAGGAAAATTGATCTGTAATTCCCTTTCTTTATTGAATCATTATGTGTTTTGGGTATCAGGGTGACTGTGACCTCATAAAATGAATTTGGCAATGTTCCTTCTTTTTCTATTTTTTGAAATAATTTGAGGAGTATTGGTGACAGGTCTTATTTGGACCATTTTCCTCCTACTGGGATGCCTCAACCAACCTTGATGTGATGGTATGTGCCTGGTCTTATAGTAGCACATTAAATCATGTTTGGTTGGTGTCCCTGAGAGACCTTCTCTTTTCTGAGGGATGGAAGGAGGGTGGACCTGGAGTGGAGGGCAGGTGGGCGGGAGACTGGAGGAGGAAGGGAGGGGAAACTACAGTTGGGATGTAATGAATGAGAGAAGAACAACACAAACAAACAAATCCAAGCCAACTAATCAAATTTCTGAAATTACCATAAAATCGAGAAAGCAATGTTGTGTCTAAACAAGCAAAGCCGTTTTTGGATTATTTACGACCAGCTAGCGCGATTGAGCAGCTGACTTGTACCTGTGTTAGGATGAGCATTTTAAATCAAAACTGGATGAACATCAGAAGTTTTGCTTAATTCAACTAATAATCATTTCCTTGCCCCAAAAGGAAGATGCTGACATATATCTGTTCGCATTAACCACTCAAGAAAGTTGCTTTAAAAACCTGATGACCTGACCCTGCTTATAGTCACGAATACTTATCGCAGTTGAAATCAACTCTTAGATGCTTTTGAGCATAATTAGATAGTTGGGATTGTGGGACCAGAGCTGGGCGTCTCCAATGGGGCTATGACTTAGCATGTGGACCGACCACAGCGTGCTGTTAGCTGTCACACATCTGGTGAGTAGTCTGAACCCCCCTGCTCACTTACAGTAAATTGCCTCCTATGTGGTTTTGGAAATGGGGAAATCTGAGGCTTTTTCCTCCTGACTTAGAGAATGATGTCAGGATTCTTAAAGACTTCAAAGCGCGGGCTGTAGTTTCAAACTGTGCATTTGCTGTCTGATTGCCACGCTTAAATTTTCCTTAAGAGTTGCTCACTTATGATTCATATGGCAAAAATGTGACCTCCTGAAAGCTCTGCCACTTTAGGAAACTACTTAAGAAGATGTCTGAGTAGAGGTTGATGCATTTCTATATGGAATAAGAACTTAGACTGAGTACATCTTCCAAATATATGTGGTTCGTGTAGAACTAGTCATTATTTTCACTCTAATGGTTGGCAGAGCTTTCACCTTCTCTTCTCTCTGGCATCCACTACTTGAATGTGCTGTATAGTAATATATTGAAATACACTTTACAATACAACTAATTATGCCTAAAATTATATTCTTAACTTATTAATAATTTTTTTCTTAAATTTCTAATGTAGAAAACTCACAGTCTCTGAGTTAACAGATTGTGTAGAACAGATTTAGGTTTGGATTACAGCTTTGCCATGTTCTACGAAAGTACAAGCTATGAAACTCCCCAAAGTCAATCAACTAATTAATTCTGCTTTATGTTTGATGGGATGACTTTTTAAAAAATGGACTGAGGTGAGATTAAATAACAAATATAAAATACATAACTTAATGAGTGGTCTCTATTAACAATGTATAAAAATACTACATATTAAGAGTAATAATAGCTCCTAGCTGAGAAACTAAAGTAAGAATCCCACTAATCATAGATACTTTTACTATATAAAGACTATATATTATAAAATATATCATATTAAAATATTTTATCTATATGTAATTTATTGATGCACATCACAGAATTAACACAAATCAAACAAGCAAAAAAAATAGCTTTATTAACTAAAAACAGGTTGAAAACATAAGGGCTAGATTCATTATTACCTGTGAGTTCAAGTCAACATTAATCATCCTTAGCTCTCTTTATATTCCCAAAGAGCAGAGCATCCCAGGTATTACAAAGACCTACTTGGCCATCACTCCTAGCAAGAATTACAGAGAGAAGAGGTTCTTAGGCCATGGCATGGGAAGATGGGTTTCACAAACAAGACCCTTGCCAGTCACAGTGTCACCTATAAGCCTGACAGAACAGTGCTCTACAGCAAAAGAGGATTTGTCAGTCAGGAACTCTTTTTCTTATAGGAAAAATCTGAAGGTGTTTAGGTTTCCATCATGGGAACATCTACAGAGATGTTACTACTAAAAAATACATAACTTTTTTTGGTAAAATAAAAAGCCCACTCCTAACAGGTCAGTAGTAGACACTACAGAGAAGGTCAGACAAGAACTGGTCAAATATTAAGAATATGCAGGTATGCCTTTGTAGTTGGAAGTTTTTGTCCTGCCTGGTCCCTCAGCTGTTCAGTCCCAAAGAAACACATAGGGGATTATATTATTTATAAATTCTTTGGCCTATTAGCTTAGGCTTATTATTAATTAGCTCTTACAACTTAATTTAACACATAATTCTTGTCTATGTTTATCCAGATGGCTTGGTACTTTTTTCAGTGAGGTATTCTCACCTTGATATATATATAATTGAAAAAATTTCTGCCTCCTCCCCGCCTCCCATTTCCCTCCCCCTCTCCCTACTCCTCTCCCCCTTTCCCCACTCCTCTCCCCCTCCCTCTCCAGTTCGAAGAGCTTCATCTTGCTTTCTCTGTGCCTGGCTTGTGACTAACTCTCTGCTTTTTCTCTTCCCAGAATTCTCTTAGTCATCTGGTCGACCCACCTATAATTCCTACCTACCTACTGGCCAATCAGTGTTTTATTAAACAAATACAAGTGACAAATCTTTACAGTGTACAAGAGCATTGTCCCACAACAGGATATGAGACAGCATGTGAAGAGCACAGCACTGCTGTAGAGACCAGGCTCCCCAAATGGAGTGGCAACTTCTTACTGGTTTGCTGGGGTCAGCTAAGTTTGGTGATTTTATAGCTGCCTTGGGCATAGTTTTGAAGACTTTCTTCTTCTTCTTCTTCTTCTTCTTCTTCTTCTTCTTCTTCTTCTTCTTCTTCTTCTTCTTCTTCTTCTTCTTCTTCTCCTTCTCCT
>NW_004949106.1:9136343-9140579 GCF_000317375.1 Microtus ochrogaster | reverse complement strand
TTGTAGTTAGAAGTCTAATCAGCAGCCACTTTGTCCAGGAAGCTGCTGAATTTCTTTGGCAAATGTTTTGAGTACCCTGTACATTCTTGCTTGTGGTGTATCTGGTCCCAGCAATAAGGCTGATGCCAGCTGCCAAAGCTGGAGAAAGAACACAGAGGCAGAGCATGAGAAAACATGCCTCATGCTGTCAGTGCACGACCAAGATATCTACATACAGAGCTGCACAGAGTCTGATCTTGAAATTCTGGCAACAAGGGGCCAGGCACAATCTGAAGACAGAAATGCCAAGCCTTTATCCTGTTCCTGTCACCCATCAAACACCTGAAAACCCAAGTGAGGAGTTGATGATTAGCACAAGTGGCCATCAGACTTCTGTCTCGGGGTGACTATTGCTGTGATGAAAACCATAACAAGAGGCAACTGGTGGGAAAGGGTTTATTTGGCTGCTGTATCCTGAATCACATTGGGAGAAGCTAAGGCAAGAACACAAAACAGGGCAGGAACCTAGAGGCAGGAACTGATGTAAATATCATGGAGGGGTCCTGCTTCCTGGGTTGCTACCCATGGCTTGCTCAGCTGGTTTTCTTATAGAACCCAGGACCACCAGCCCAGGGATGGCACCACACAAAATGAGCTGGGCCCTCCCCCAATAATCACTAATTAAGAAAATGTCTTACAGGCTTGCCTGCAGGCCAATCTTCCGAAGGGATTTTCTCAATTGAGGTTTCCTCCTCTCAGGTGATTCCAGTTTCTGTCAAGGTAACATAATACTAGCCAGTCCCTGAAAAGTAACTCATACAACTGTTGCCATAACCCACTTGCATGGAAAACATGTAACAAAGCCAGTAAAATAAGAATGTGTTTCCATGCTGACTGAGCTCCAAAATCAATGGTTTTCAAGTCAGTTAAGAGTAAGCGAAACTAGAGGGTTAATTGGGCTTTTCTTTGTCCATCCACTTGAGAATGGACAGTCTATGGCTAGTCAGAGAGTGACACCACATAGTTCAGAGTAGCTCTGCTGACTAGGCAACATATCCATGATGGCAATATGCAAATGACCTCCATGAAAGATGAGGTGATTAACCGTGGTGGTGGGCTAAAGCAGAATCTCTTGGAGGAATGAAAAATATGATGGCCATCCTTAGCGGCTGTATCAGAAAAGAAAAATGTAATGTTGAGAATGAACTCTGAGGATATCTAAACCCCAAACTCCTTCGTGCATCTCCGGAGCTAACTGGCCTAATCGGTGAGTCCCAGGTCCCAGTGAGAGATGCTGTTTCATAGCTCATGCTGAAAAGTTCATCACAAATGACTCTAACTTGCACAGGTACTTACACATACGTGTGAACAGAGTGCATGTGTGCATATGTACACATAAGTGCAAGAACATGCGCACGCATGCAGTCTCTCTCACACAAACTTCTTAATCGTTAGTACTGTTCTCTCATCTTCTCCATTATTCCCACCAACCCTGTGGAATTACGTATCTATTTTTGTCTCTGCATATTTCTATCATGGAGATTTCTATATCCCTCCTGTCAATTATAATTATGTACTCATTGATCAACATTCTCCATCCGCTTTCTGCCACTCACCACCCAAGGCTATACTGTTCTGAATTTATCTTTCTTCTTATGGAATGTAAGATGATGAAGCTATTGTTTTTCTCTGGATTATTTTACTTAGCATTATGTTCTCCATATATATGGACACAAATATCACAAATTTCTTTATTCATTTGTTGGCAGGTACTTAGATTCACTCTACACCATTGTTGTTATTATGTTAGCACTGCACAAAACATAAGTGCTAAGTCTGTCTTCCACATCTAGAAGACAGAAAAGAAAAATGGTTAGAAACTTATTGATAGGGTTGTTTTATTAGAAAGTCAACATATATCATGCATAGAAAAACAGCCATTTTGAATTTGGTTGCTCATATAAAAGCGAATTATATGCACACAAATGCTGATTTCCAGCAAACATGTAGTCTATGCATTTATTGCAAAATAATGATGGTGTTTTTGTAAAAATTCCAGCCCAGCGACAAACACTTCCAAGCTAATATCGAAACTCTTTTACAAAGGTAATATCAATGAAATTCACATGTCAAAAATTTATTTTTGTAGCTAGTATGTTATACTAGGGTGTCTTTGTTAAGGTCTGTGGTAGGCTATTGTGCAGCTCCTTGATAGAACAGTTGCCTGGTATCCAAAGATCCTGTGCTACTATGTCCCGAGCCCTGAAAATTCATACAAAACGAAAGAACAAAGCAAGAGGCCTCGCACATAGTTTGCTTGCTTCAGAAGATTTTCCTAACTCAGTATAGCCCCAAAATAAGCCCCTCCAAACAATCTTGGTTTAATTATTTCTATATTTTCCAAGGCAGAGAGTATATATATATTTAATATGCAAAAATGTGACGTGCTATCATAATGAATAAACTGAATAGCCCAAGGCTCACGGGGTTATTGTTTTCTTTTCTTTGTTCAAGACAGGGTTTTTCTGTAGCTTTTTGGAGTCTGTCCTAGAACTAGCTCTTGTAGACCATGCTGGCCTCGAACTCACAGAGATCCGCCTGCCTCTGCCTCTCGAGTGCTGGGATTAAAGGCGTGCGCCACCACCTCCCAGCGGGTTATTGTTTTCTATACAGAGTAAAATCTGAGCAGTTTTAAAGGAGGAATATAATTCTCAGTCAAGAAGAAGCAGACAAGCAGACACTCACTGAGTCCCACTGCAAGCCCTCACTTAAAAAGCACAAGACTACAAACGTCCCGAACCACTGCTGTGGTGTGAGTCTGATTTATCCCAAATCTGATCGTGTTTCACATTGTCCTCTGTTCTGAGAGGCATTGGCACCCTCGGAAGGTGCGGTCTGATGAGGGAAAGCAGATCACTATAGATGAGCTTTTGAAGGTTATGGGCAGCCCTGGGTCTAACACATTCCCTACTTCCTTGGTCACTGTGACATTAATGGCCGCTGCCTCGTGTTCCTGCTACCACAACCAGCTTTTTTGCCCTGTCTTTCCGACTGTTGGTCCAAGACTTTAAAATTGTGAGCGAAAATAAGTCCCCCCCCCCTTAATTTGCTTCGACCAGGTATTTCTGTCACACTGACACAAAAGAAATGGATGCAACCACCAATTCCAGAGCTAATGAGAAAAGACTCTGCTTTTCTTCTGAGCACACAGAAAAGTGAATTTAAAAAATGCATAGTTATATGTTTTACAATAAACTCCCATTGCTTAGAATACATTTGAATATTTGTCTTTTAGTGTTTATAGAAACCATATGACATTGTCAGGCTGGATTTGTTTTTATTATTTTACAAAGAGAAACCTGAAGGGCAGCTCTTGATATACCACTACAATATGACCAGAAGGGGTGAAACAAGATGACTAGCCAGAAATTGGGCTGAACCCCATAAGCAGCAGGAGTTAAAGAAGCTTAGAATTTATTCATCAAACCACTGACCAAAAATGTTCCATGGTTATGAATAGCTAGGAAAGAATGACGTCTGTGTGATCTGTCTGCTAAAAATTTCAGAGAGTGGAGCTTCTTATTTGGAGAGAGAAACCCCTTCCGTTTATTGAATATTTATTAGACAGAATCTAAAGAATCGGACTCTGGAAAGTGACTAACGAAAGAGGGAAAGGCATTTGTCAATAATTTGTCTCTATGGCTGCTTCTTGAGGCAAGAAATAACTTCAGTACCATATCAAATTTTAAGCGGTCATAATAGGCCATGATCATAGTGGTTACCAGTAATATCACCACTAAAAACAGTAAGTTCAACTATCTACCAACTTCATTCATGCCACAAGTATTTACTAAGTGTGTACTATATACTGGAGTGTATGTAACAATGGAGAGAGAACAAAATCTCTTATAAAAGTCTACCGGGACTTTTTCTATGAATGCATCAATAATAAAAAGTTAACAATGATGAAACTGATATTTAGAGGATATTGATATTGGGGGAAAGAGGAGGTAGGGGGAACTGGGAGGATCAGAGGGAGGGGAAACTGTGGTTAGGTTGCATTGTTTGAGAGAAGAATATGTCTTCAATAGGAGAAGAGAAAGAGAGAGAATAATAAAAGCAAAGAGGTAGACTGAAGGTCTCTCTATGGAGGTGATTTGAATAGAGACCTACAGAAGGTGAAAGATGGGACAGGGGTAGAGCATTGCCTCTAATCCCAGCACCCATGGGGCACAGACAATCTGGGCTACAGTTCCA
>NW_004949106.1:9133892-9136017 GCF_000317375.1 Microtus ochrogaster | reverse complement strand
GGGGTTGTGTTTGGTTTTTGCTTCTAGGTTTATATACAGCAATGACACAGCAATGGTATAACATTACCAGCATTGTCTACCACCTAATGGTCACATGACTTCTCCACATCAGTTTGCCACTGTCAAGACCTACTCAAGGTCCAATGGCAAGAGAGCACTAAGGACTCCAGGAAATTTAATTCTTTTGGGTAGCTAAATTGACACAACATCTAAATATATATGTTTATATCCATAGATAGTTTTCACGCTCCGCTTGCATGAGAAAAACCTCTCTTTCCAGCTAGCTAGGATGAATTCAGGGCTTATAGATTCACAAGGTGCGGAGAATTAGTGACAGTTTGGTGCTCAGCCCTGAACAAGACATTTATAGCAACTCCTCTAAGGCTTGGGGAGCATTACCGAAGAAGGAAGCAGGAAGATTGTAAGAACTGGAACATAGAGAGAAGGGTTGTGAAATCCATCTGGAAAATATACAACTATTGTCATCTCAAACTCTCAACCATGACTTGGCTGCACAGGAATAGAGCCATCAACGACCATAAGAAAATGGAGGGGATACTCACCTCCCTACACACACCACACTCCTCAATGCTGGGGCAATTATTTCCATGGACAGATTCAGAGAAAGGGGAAGTCATTGCCTTCAGTTGCACATCTACTGGTCCTATCAGGCTTCAATGGGTAGTGGTAATCTAATGGTCATACAGCTGTTCCTTATTAAACAAAACAGATCACATAACAAAATCAAATGCCCTTAATCTGGAAAAAGAACAGTTAGTGTAGGAAGGTGATGGAGGGGTGGAGGGAGATGAGAGGGGGGAGACAGAAACCAAAGCATTGTGCGCGTATACGAAATGTCAAAAATTTGCTTAATGTGGGTGGGGGAGAGATTTGGCAGAAAAAAAATGAGCAAAAACGAGTAAAATGTGATGCTAATTTGATCTGTGTGATCTTTCTCCAAGAATCAAAAATCAATAACCAAGAATCCCAGTCTGAAGGTGAGACAAATATCACAGAAACTGGCTGCAGCATTTTATAAGACACCGGATTAGGCTTCAAAACCATAAGAAAAATAAGGAAGCACGTGGAACTCTGTCACAGTGGAGAGGAACCAGAGGAGGCACACTGGTTACATGCAATGTGTTGTCTTAATTAAAGGAGATCCTGGAACAGAAAGAAAGGTCAGGGAAAAGCCAGGGAATCTGAATAAAGCAGACCTGTCTCGGCATGATGAGTCTATTTCAGTTCTGTCATTGTGACAAACGTGTCATGCTCAACGTAGTGGTTTTAGTGAGAATGACCCCATAGGCTCCTAGATTTGAATTTTTGGTTCCCAGCTAGTGTACTGTGCTGTGAGATATTTGTACACTGCATGAAGGCGTATTGCTGTGATTGGTGTGACAAAAGGCTGAATGAACAGCCGATGGCTAGGCAGGAGGTATAGGCGGGACTTCCGGACAGATGAACACTCTGGGAAGAAGAAGGTACATCAGTGAGCCAGATGCAGAGGAAGTAGCATGGGCAGTAGGAAGAGATGAGGTATGAGCCATGGGACAGAACGTAGATTAAAATAAATGTAAGTTAAAATCAAATAAAATAAATTTAAGTGATAAGAGCTAGAATAATAATTTCATAATGAATAAGAAATCTTGGTGTCATTATTTGGGAGCTGGCTGGTGGGACAGAAAGAGTCATGGCAGGCTATATATTTTATATATATATAGGAAGGATTAGGAGATGTGGCCTTGGAGGAAGTATGTGACCAGGGATGAGTCTTGCTCTCTCTCCAGCCTCAGCTCTCCTTCACTCAATTGCTATAGTTGTTGCATGAATATTCTTAATAACCAACTTTACCCTGCTTCCCTCTTGTGGATCAGATGTAAGTTCTCCGCTATTACTAGCACCATGCCTGCCTATCAGCCACCATGACCCTCTGATGTCTTGGTCATGGTTGTCTCTTCACAGCAAGAGAACAGTAAAAAAGGATACGAATATAAGGCCTTAACACAGACAAATGAAGTAGAGTAGAAATAAAGCTCTCCAAATTATCCTCACAAGAATTCTGTCAAGCCGGGCAATGGTGGCGCATGCCTTTAATCCCAGCACTCGGGAGGCAGAGGCAGGC
>NW_004949106.1:9131650-9133731 GCF_000317375.1 Microtus ochrogaster | reverse complement strand
AAAAAAAAAAAAGAATTCTGTCAGTACTCATTCCCATTCACTTTAAAAAATATAGCCTAACTCTACAAACCTCAAAAACTACCACATGAATTTAGAGTCTCTCTCTAATCTGAACCACATTCACCATTAATTTTTAAACTATACTAAAATTGCATGCTACATAGACTAATTCTGCTTGGTCTAAGCAATAAAAAAACAGGATGAAGATGCTTGAAAAGCAAAGCACCTCTCCTTCCCTGGCCAATAGGCTGACTGTCTTTATTGGGCTCCTCTTCACCTAAATCAAAGAGGAAACTTGTGCGGTGCTTAGCACAGGAATACGGAGCTCCTCCTCTTCATATCCTTCTCATAAAACGTGAACATCAATGTTTGCAAACTTTTGAAGGTTGCAGCCTATAGTTGCTACCTCTAGAGTCAGACGGATCTGAATCTATCCCTCTCTGCATCTGCTCCGCCAGATGAATCATTTAGCGTTTCTTGTCTGTTTTTCCAATTTTAGAACAGAGGTAGTCATTTAACCCGCTTCATGGTTTCATTGTGTGATTTACATGAGAAACTATGTGGAAGTCATTTCACACAGGACTTAACGCAAAACTCTCAAGGAAAATGTTAGCAATTGCTTTCCAGTTTACTCTCTAAAATTTATTATCATAAAGGGTCGGCGATGGCATTTCCACACAAAATTTACTTTCTTCGCGCTCACCCCCCTTCGATTGTCCTTTCTCCTCCCCCTGTTACTTTTCCTCTTTCTGCATCCCTAATCATTCACCTTCTTCATTCCAGGGTTTTTTTTTTATTTTCCTAAGTTGTTTCATGCAAAAGGAAGCATATACTTATTTCTGTAGGACTGACTGATTTCACATAACATAACGATCTCTAGCTAATTTCCGTGAGCTCCGTCTTCACTTTTAGTCATTAGAGCTATAAAAAAAAAAAAAAGGTGTCTGCTTCTGCGCCTTTCTGTTCCAGGAATGTGGTCAATTTCACTTTCTGGTGCTTTCCGCGGGGAGGTAGGAGGGTAGGAAATCTGACTCATTCTGTCTAAAAGATGTGACGCCGAGTGATGAATGTTAAGTCTCGGACAATAGGAGACTCCACAGTCCTCTCTATTGCTCTGAGACTGCAAGTCTAAGGGGACAGCTAGACATTCTGTTGCTGTCTGTCACCGAGCGCTATCAGTGAGCAGGACTCTGATGTTGCTCTGCGATGACGTAATGCCTTTTAGGGTCTGAGATGAGTTGGTGGCTAAGCACGCTCATACTGAAAGTGTGAGACTGGAGTTCAAATCCCCAGACCCCGTGGGAAAAGGCAGTTATGTCTAGGCACGTCTGTAATCACACACTGGGAAAGTGGAAGCAAGTGGATTCCAAGCACTCACTATAGTACTGCGTGAAGCACTCACTATATATTGCGTGAAGCAATAGCAAGCTTCACGTTTGGTGAGAGACCCTGTCTCAAGGTAGTAACACAAAGAACAATGGAGAGCACCCAACATTCTGCTCTAGCCTCTGGTGTGTATACTCGTACATTCAGGTATGTACCACACACACACCACACCACATACATAGTGAGAGAGAAGGGGGGGGAGGTAAAACCTGGAGAGATGGATCAGTGGTTACGAACACATATGACACTTGCAGAGAACCCAAATTCGGTTCCCAGCGCCCATGTCAGAAGACTCACAACTGCCCATAACAGGCTCCAGAAAATCTATCTGCCTCTGGCTTCTACAGATGTCAGCATTCATGTGCACACTCATGGACATAGACAGGCACACACAGACAGGCACACATACACGCATAATTAAAAGTTTTAAAAAGACCTGGAATGCTTTTTATTTATTTATTTTCATTGATTTTGATTAGCTCTACATTTTTTTCTGTTCCCCTCCCTGCCTCTCTCCCCCCTTCAACCCTCCCCCAAGGTCCCCATGTTCCCAATTTACTCAGGAGATCTTGTCTTTTTTCTACTTTCCATGTAGATTGGGTCTATGTAAGTTTCTCTTAGTGTCGGCCTTGTTGTCTAAGTTCTCTAGGATTGTGATCTGTAGGCTGGTTTTCTTTGCTTTATGTTTAAAAAAA
>NW_004949106.1:9127064-9131265 GCF_000317375.1 Microtus ochrogaster | reverse complement strand
AGTATCCCTCACTGATGGCCACTCTTTTGTTTAATGAGATTTTCAATGCTACCAGTTATCTCTACACAAATATCTTAATAAATATATAATATATATTTACATATATTTATAGTTTTTTCTAAGCATAGTAAGTAATCAGTTATAGGACCAGTAAAGCATTTTAATTCTATTTGTTTAATATTTGAGTATCCCTCACTGATGGCCACTCTTTTGTTTAATAAGTCAGACATTTTGTTTAATAAGTCATAGTCGGTTCTTGCAAATTCAAGGAAGGGGAGAAGTTATATTTGGATAGCACAAGCTTCCTAAGGTTTATTTAAGAGAGACTGCATTCCTCCGCCAGCTGCTGTCTGTGACTGTGAGCATCTACCAAAGTCTGGAAACAGCCGCCCCCAGATTATGACTCCCAAGCCTCTGCCTCCGTGGAGAGCTAAGGCAATGGGACAAGTGGTACCATCTATATAGAGATCTTTTTTTCTGTCTGTATCCTTCCATTCGATTCTCAACACAAAAATCTCATGACCCGGGCCAAGTTGAAAATACCTTAGGGAGAAAAAAACTTGACGTTGAGATGAAATAGCTGATTTTCAGAAGGTCACATACCACAACAACCACGGCAGAACTACCAAGGTCCTGACTCATTCTCACCACGCCTCCCCACAAGCGTCTCTGCTTCCGATCAAGAATGCTGCCTGAGGCATGGCTTCTGTTCCACATATTTCTCATGGGAACTGGGACCCGAGAATCCCCATGAAGCCTAACTGATCGGACAGGACTTGATTTGACTTCGAAATTAAGTCGCTAGATTTCCTTGGGTAGCCGAAAGGTGCGGGGAAAGAAACACACGGTAACAGACAAACGAGTGAACACAAAAGACACCAACCAGGAGATACCCCGGCGCAGGTCGGGCTGCATGGTCGGGCTTCACATTAAGTAAACGGTAGATGAGTAATGTACACTTGCATTCCAACTGTTCATTTTTCCAAAATTACTTCTGCCAGACGCTAGATCACCACTGAATTTAAGAAAGAAAGAAAAAAGCTCAGTGAGCACATCCAAATTTGAAACTATAGGTCTTATTCATTTCTAGTTTCTCAGCTGACAAGCAGGGGAAAGCTCTCAAGCCGGGAGCGACGAAGACAGCGCTTCCAGCGCATGGAAAATGTTAGGAAAGCATAGGCTAGACAATTCTGTGAGTCACTTCTGAGATAGCCAGCAGGACAGGGATTCCAGGCCACTCATTAAAGTGTGGGTTGAAACGTTGCTTTAGTTTTCAAGAATTTCCATGGGAGGCACTTGGAGAGGAAAACAGGAGGGAGTCATACACTTAGCTACAGCCAGGAAACGGACCGTTGAGAGCAGCGCGATGCTGGCACCGACAGAAGACGGGTCGACAGCTCAGACCGAGTTCCAGGCCTCTGTGACTTTTAGAAGGCTGTATGGCACTATTTCAGCAGCAAACTGCTGTCTTCATAAACGTACGTTAGGTGAATAATTGCCGCCTATATAAGTTACTGTTCGTTTTCTTCCAGGTTCATAAATAAAGCGTGGAGTTTATCTAAATTTAAATATTAGAAGCGCTGATTTTTTTTAAAAAGAAGAAGAAAAATATATAAAATAGGAAATAGTGTTAGATTCACAATTTTCTTTGTAAGAAGAAATTATTAGCTATTACTATTTCAAAAATGAACACAGACAAAGTGAACCTTAAAAAGAATGTTTACCTTTCAGATAATAAGCTAGGAAAATACAAAGCTATCTATGACTTGTTTCATGGGAAAATATGTTTTTGTTGTTTTGGTTGGTTTTGTTGGTGGGGGGGAGGGTGTTTTGCTTTGTTTTGTTTTTTGTCTAGAGGAAGGGGAAGTGATGTACTAGCTGTCCACTCAAGATCAGGAGCCTGGAGCCTGACACCTCTATTAGCCACGATTTTCTAGAGAGCACTCAAGCAGAGCCTGGGGATTGGCAGTCCAGTTAGGCTTCCACTCCGAAATCCTATCAGACTCCATCACTTGCTCCACCCTGGGCGAAGGGGTTGGGGCTCCGACGTCACAGGGTTGCACAGAGTGATAAAAACCCATCTTGCTGTGTTCCAGGGCGCTGTCTGCGAGCACGGAGGGACAGTGGGAAAGGGTACAGACAGCCAAGACCTCCGTGAGGCCACAGCCCAGCTAGACCGAAGGTAGCTGACCCCAGCCGCCGCCTGCTGATGTGCGGGCTGCATCCGGGAAAATGTGTTTGCATAGTCTCCAAAGAATCTTCCCATATTAGACAAGGGTCGATTATATCTGGTGAGGGCAAACGGGGCAAAGAAGACATCATAAGTCCTGGGTCTTTCGCACGCTAAAGTTGCAAAGCCTCAAAGAAGATGAGAAAGAAATAGCATCTAATGTTGGGGGTTATTTGATAGAAACATGCAAACAAAATTGCAGTGTGTGTAGAACCAGCTGCAGAAAACATCCTAGCTGACTTCATGAACTTCAAGTTGACATATTCTATTCGTCTGACTAGGAACTGATGGGATGCTTGTTCCCTTTACTTCAGACAAATATTTTCCTTGAGTTTTGTAAATTAAGCAACAAATCCACTAACGTCAGTTTTTCTATTTGAATTTTAAAAGTGTCTTCGTCCTAAGAATTTCTCAAATATTTCAAAGATGTGAACCTAGGGTTATATTTCACCCTTTATGAACCCCAATTATTTAATGATTTCCCAACACAGGATATAATATATCCCGAAAGATAGATCAAGAACGCTAGGGGACTCAGCATAACTCAACATCACTGTGGAAATTGAGATCAGAAAGGAAAGCACGCCCCCTGCTGTTTCTGGAACGGCAAAGCCCAACAGTACTGCTCTGAACGCAGGAGTCAGGAACATACCGAAGAGTCTGGGTACTTTCCTCCTGTCCCCACATCCTGCTTGCAGCACGCGGCAACATGCTGGTGACCATAAGTACATGACTGAATTACTGCAGTTATTAGAAGTTACTAGCTTCTGACTTTCTCTGCACATTACAGAGGTGTGAACTTGGGTGTCTTGTGTTTGCTCTTCGAAGCATGTGGAAGGAAAGGACGATGTGGGTTTGTAACTATGATTATGTAATCATGAAAGTGTCGCATGCTCTATTTGGCAAGCTTGAAGACAGAGCAAAAAGAAGCATCTGAAGAAATTTGCTCATTCCGCCTGCCTTTTGCCTAAAAGAGAAACCAGTGTAACGGCAATCAACCTTGTGAGAAGCCAGGAGCTTAGCAATGATAAAATTGCCTATTGATGGTTTCATAGAGTTCTGAGAAGTTCATACAATTCAACAAATATTTCAGAGTAATTGGAAAGCGAATTTTATACACACCTATTGATCCAGAGTGTGAGTGTGATTGAGTTTCTTTCTGGACGTAGCAGACCCGCTGAAAATCTCATCCATGTGAGTAGCCGTATGAATGTGGACTATTGGCTCGGTTTTTGTGCCTGCTCCTCCTTATCCACAGATTTGGATCACACTTAACAGTTTACCTAATTAGGCTGCATAGGCTTTATATAGAGAGACTGGCATTTAGCACCAGTGACTAAAAGCATAAATCCTGCGCATTATTCTTATTTCTATAGAGTTTGTAACAATGACTTTTGAAGTACAAAATTCTCATAATGAAAAATTTTTAAATACATTAGCGTGCCCAGTAGCAATCAAGAGATAAATATCTAGGGCTGAAAAGATGGTACTGAGATTGCTGTCAATGAATTCAGGGGATCCATTTACAGTTCCTGCATGGCAGGTCACAGACATCTGTAATTCCAGTTCCACAGTATCTGATGACCTCTTCTGGCTTCTGTTCATACGACACACAAGTGGCACACAGATTCACATCCATGCAAAACACCCATACATCTAAATTAAACATAAATCTTTTATAAAGAGAGATCCTCAAAGTAGAAAGAAAAGATATAAATCTCTGTTTGTGGCCAGCAGCACAACCCAGCTGACATATGTAAAATATTTTTTTTTAAGTGTCTGGACTAGGTAAACTTTCCCCTTGATCACTTGGAAGAGAGACTATGCAGAGACAGGAAGTGCATTTGTTTTTATTCTAACTCTAGCTGTATCTTTTTCTCATTGGCTATGGCCCAAACTCACAGTCTTATTCAAGATGTCATTATTTTTCTCTGCTGCGTAGTTCTCCATTGTGTAAATGTACCACATTTT
>NW_004949106.1:9115356-9126394 GCF_000317375.1 Microtus ochrogaster | reverse complement strand
GTGTCCGTGCTAGTGGGGTTATATTTAGGAAGCAGTCTCCTGTGCCAAACTATTGCATAATATTTCAGTAACCAGACATTTTTAGATCAACTTTGATTAGACATATATTCTAGCCAATCTTTGTAATTAGTGTCTTTGTCCTTACAAACTTTAATATATGCATCATCTCTAAGTTTTATTTTCTATGTACCTTATACAATTTCCTCCAAATTTCATAACTTGCAAAAGCTTTGTAGTCTTTTCTATTTGGAAAATATCAACCTCCTTAATCTTCATCTCTCTAAGTCCTTCTTTATTAAAATATTTACATATTCAAGCACTTCTAACATTTCCTTCTCTATATGGGTTACCTTTCTTAAAAAATATTAACATGTAAATTTATCAACTGTTAGGAAATTTTTCCTTCCTAATGGAGAGGGATTAAGCAACCTCTCTCCTCCTAAGGTCCTGATGACAAACCAACATCCAGTCTCACCAAAGTTCACGCTAGGGAAACAATGAGTGTATTGGGTGCACTCACTGAGTGTGGGTGAAGGGTAAATGACAGGGGTGTGGGTATTGCCAAAGCAGCCAAGCTGGGAAGCCTCTACACAGCATGTGCAATGACTTTTTCATAGCTACATATGTGGAAACCCCTGTCCCTAGTCTTTCTCAGCCTACAGAAGCTGTCTCCCCATGCCAAACTACAAGGCCACAATGTTAAGACCAAACTGCATCTAAAGGTCTGGAGGAGAAGCAAGATGCTCAACGTGAGAACCCAATGACCCTCCTTAGTTTCTCCCTCTCTGAAAGTAGATGAACATTCAACAAACTCAGTGGGGGTCATCTTTTGTGAGCAGGCACAGCTGGTCTTAGCAAGAGAGCAGTTGTTTGACTTAGAAGAGTATTGCATAACACCAGTTTAAATTTAAAAACCTGAATGTAAACTGTATACATAAATTAATCCAACAAATTAATTTTTCCTAGAGACATACTATTAAGCTAAACCTTATTTTTCTTAAAAAAAAAAACAAAAAAAAAACACAAAACAATTTTTGTGTGACCATGGCATCACTACCCATAACCTCACCTTTGGTCTTGAAAGTGTATGTGGAAGTCACAAAGGAAGAGCAAACATATAGAAAAATATCAGCAGGGCTGGAGAGATGGCTCAGAGGTTAAGAGCATTGCCTGCTCTTCCAAAGGTCCTGAGTTCAATTCCCAGCAACCACATGGTGGCTCACAACCATCTGTAATGAGGTCTGGTGCCCTCTTCTGGCCTTCAGGCATACACACAGACAGAATATTGTATACAAAATAAATAAATAAATATTTTTTAAAAAAAGAAAAATATCAGCAAATTGATGTTTGCAGCCTGCAGTAAAATTAGGCTAAGAAATCTGTTAAAACTCTGATGCTAGAGCTACTATAGAGATCTTTAGACAGAGGATCTTCTCTAGCCTCTGCCTGGGTTCGCTGATTTTACTACAGACATCTTTAACTCATGAGATAAATGTCAGTATACACAAGAGGTACTTCCCTTTATAAAGCTGCATCATGGACTATGGAGATCAACACAGACCCTTTGTCCCTTTCATTCAAGTGTGTACTCAGTTGATTCCTATTACTTCTTTCAGTTTAGATAGGAGGCAAGCAGTCAGGGTAAAGTCCCCTTTTGAAAACCATTTTTCTGTAAGTCAATCTGCCTGGATTAGAAATGTCATAGTATAATTTATCATATGCATTCATGAATTATGTATACATACTTTAGAGCAGAGGTTCTCAACCTTCCTAATGCTGCAACCCTTGAGTATGGTTCTTTATCGTTGAGGTGACTCCCAATCATAAAAGTATTCCATTGCTACTTCATAACTGTGATACTTATACTGCTGTGAATCATAATATAAATATCTGATAAGCAGGATATATGACATGTGACCCCCCCAAAGGGGTCATGACCCACAGGTTAAGAACCACTGGTTTAAAGACTACAGGACACAAAAACAGAAAATGTCTAAAATACCTTAGAGACACTATCAGAATGTTCTTTTTTTAAACCTACTGATGCCACAGCAACTAAAGAATGAAAAGCATGTCCCCAAAGTAAATTTCCCAGAGAATGATGGGGCAAAAATAAGAGAGACAGCAAGCATGGAGCAAAGGAGTCTCCGGTATCTTAGAGAAACTCAGGCTTGGGTGAACCAGACGTTACAGGAAGCACACCTACATGTGCAGCCTTCCATCCAAGAAAACTGGTTCTCTTTGCCTCCAGACGTCATGGCTGCCCAACAGCAGCAGCTCATCTACTACCTGGAAGCCTGTTCTTTTAATTCCACTTGGGATCTGCCTCTTCTCAAGGCATGACTCTAGGCTGATCAAATTCTCATGAGCCGTCCAAGTCTAGCCTTTTTCCAGTGGAAAAAGCTTCCTTTAATACCTGGAGAGTGTTGGAAGCATGTGGCTGGGAATACTCTTAAGTCCCCTCTAGAAGCCGGTACATATATTATGCAAAGCAAGGTGTAGACGTTAAATAAAACAAAGCAAGCAAACACGGTGGAGATATGATGTTATTTCCTAAGTACAATGTACAAGAAAGAAGCCCCTGAGGGCTCACTGTCTGTCACCAGGAAGTTGATGGGTGCCACCAGTTTCATCCATGACATGTAATTGTACTAACCAAGATAATGCTAAAGTAACATGGCTTTCACCATCATTGTGATGTCATCAGCAAAGATAGTAGTCAAATCATATGGTTGCCTGCATCTTAATGATGTCACCAACCAAAACATAACTTGCTTTCTGTTCATGAGCTCAGACTCCATGGTAAAGTGAGTCTATCCTCCATGAGACCGCAATTCCTGTGGGATACAAACGCAGCATTGGTTAGATGTGCATAGTCTCAGTCAGGCCTGTTGGTGCATGCCTCAAAACCAGCAGTGAAGAGGCAAAAAAAATCTCTGTGAGCTGGAGATCAGCCTGGTCTATATGGTGAAACCCTGTCTCAAAACAGAACAAAATAAAATATATTCAATCTTACCAATTTCTTTAAAAAGAAAAAAAAGACACCTTAGTTAAGTTAGCATCGACGTAGGAGGACATGGTACCTGTGGTGTAGGCAGGAAGGACCAAATAACAAAGGAACAGAGCAAAGGATTCCTTTCCCAACTCATGAAAGTTGAGTTCGTATTGTTATCTGGCTCATGTTTTACCCTCTTCTCAGCTCTCAGAACCAAGATGTTGCTTGAGCCCATTTTACACCACTTAAGTAGGTTGTGGGCAGGGATCAAATGGACATGCAGCTCTCCATGTTGGCTGGAATTTAAGACTTTTGGGAACCAACTTGTTAAAATCATCAATCCTAATTTAAAGCCATCATGATAGAAGAGCAGCTGGTAGATGTCTTACCCACACCAGGAGACTGTCTTTGGAATCACCTAAGACTTACCCACACCAGGAGACTATCTTTGGCATCACCTAAGGCAATCAGACTTACCCACATCAAGAGACTACCTTTTCTATTGATCTTTATTGAGCTCTACATTTTTCTCTGCTCCCCTCCCCTCCAACCCTCTTCCAAGGTCCCCATGCTCCTAATTTACTCAGAAGATCTTACCTTTGCCCTTTCCACCAGACCTGATCCAAGGTCTTCCAGGTTCTCTGAAGGAGCTGGTGGGGAGAGATAAAAGGGAGAATCCCATGCCTAGAGAGGGAAGACAGGGAATCTGACCTAAGTTTGAAAACCTCCCATTGTTCAATGTTTCCTTGCAGGTGGGGTGTATTAAACATATGGATCACCTAGGCTGGCCAGAGGAGTTAGTGTCCACTGGGGTAGAGAGATGTTTTCTTTCTTTGACTTTTCTTTTTTTTCTTTAGAGCTCTGTGCCTTAGTCCCCGCCCCCATCCTGGGAAATACTGTGCTTAGCACCCCTTTATGGAAATTTCTTGCATCCAGGTTTCCCATCAAACACATGTCTCGACCCCTAGGATGACCAAGGTCTGAAGGAATGCTTTGCTATTCCCACAGGATTTCTTACGTTTGGTTTGTGCACAGAGTTTTCCCTATCATTGTAGCAATTCCTTCCCCTTGGCCACCCCTCCCTGCGCTGTCCAGAGACTTTAAAATCTGGGCTGTTTTGCTGACCTGGAGAGTGTCAGAGGCACAATCACCCAAGGACCGCAAAAGATTGACTTATGGTGCACTTTTGCCCTCAGGAGAGAAACTGAGCGTGTCCTTAGGATGAATTAGAATCCTGTACTGTGACTCAAATTGTTAGAATTAAGTTTGGGGTCTTAAAGAAAGAGACCACTGTGAGCTTAAGGCCAGTCAGAGCTACAAGAAAAGAAAAAGAAAGACCACTATTCTTTTGGTTTGGTTGATTGGTTAATTGATTTTTGTTTTTCAAGTTTCTCTGTAGCTTTGGAGGCTGTCCTGGAATTAGCTCTTGTAGACCAGATTGGCCTCAAACTCACAGAGATTCGTCTAACTTTTCATCTGACTCCTGCACAATACTCTTTTCTTAAGAATATGATCACCTCAAATTACCATCTATTATGGACCATTTTAGGCTGTTGTCTCCAATGTGATATATGTGGTATTTATATGAATTTGGACATTTGATATACTATAATTGTATATCTATCCCATAGGGGATAGGCCCATTTCATAGGTTCCTGAGCTATCTGTTGATATTTCTATCTTGAATATTAAGTATTATTGTCTAATAAAAGGCCAAAGAGATGCCAAGGAACACAAAGTTAAAACTCCTCAGTATGTTTAGACATCCTACAACTCAAGTGCTGGGAATGTGTGAGGCACCACTGCCCAAAGTGATCAGTATTCTAATTGAGGCTTCTGGACAAGGCAAACTTTACTCTTGGTCAAGAAGTTGTTCTTAGAAGAGCAAGCATCACAAAAGAAATGTTAAGGAAATCAAGAACACCACATCCTAGAAAATAAAAAAAAAGAATATTAAGATGTATTAACACAAATAACTTCAGCTAAATAGTAATAAAGCTCAAGATGGCTTTGAACCCAAGAAAAACTTTGAGGGATTACCTACCAGATACTCAAGCAGTATCTACTCAAGTTGGATCCAAGAGTTCGGTGACGACTTCGTTCTATCTCAAGTTCTGTCTCCAGCTTAACACCAAACCTGAAATAGCTTCATCCTTTTTCCAGAATCCCCACTCTCAGTGTAAAAACAAGAATTCCTAAATAAGGGGCTGGAGAGATGGCTCAGGGGTTAAGAGCACTGACCGCTCTTCAAGAGGTCCTGACTTCAATTCCCAACAACTACATGGTGGCTCACAACCATCTGTGATGAAGTATAGTGCCCTCTTCTGGCACGCAGGTGTCTGTGCAGGACTTACCTTCTTTGTGGTTTTATTCTGTAGGCTGGGATACTGGACTGAATACAAAGGAGCTAGGCAGTTAAGCACAGGCATCCATCGCTCTCAGTTTTCTGACTGTGAAAGCAGCGTGACCTGTGGCGTGAAACTCCTGCCAACATAACTCTGCACCATGACAGAACTTCACTTCAAACTGCAAACCAAATTAAGTCAGATATTTTCTTACTGAAATGAGAAAAGTAACTAATAGAGTTGGTTTGTTCAGATTTGGATATTGTACTGAAAATTCATTAATTCAGTATGTTTTGTATATATTCTATGGAAACCCAGCTATGAGTTGTAGGATGTTTAAACATACTGAGGAGTTTTAACTTTGTGTTTCTTGGCATCTCTTTGGCCTTTTATTAGACAATAATAGTTAATATTCGAGATAGAAATATCAACGGATAGCTCAGGAACCTATGAAATGGGCCTATCCCCTATGGGATAGATATACAATTATAGTATATCAAATATCCAAATTCATATAAATACCACATATATCACATTGGAGACAACAGCCTAAAATGGTCCATAATAGATGGTAATTTGAGGTGATCATATTCTTAAGAAAAGAGTATTGTGCAGGAGTCAGATGAAAATTCCTTAAGAGTTAGTACTCTTTAGAAGCCATTTCCAAGCAATGACTGGTAGAATTTTTACATATGAAATCTGGTTAACTTTTACCTCAGATGTGATGTTAGATGTATTATACTCTCCCAGAATTTTCCAACAGAAACAGTAGCTTCTTGGCAATGCACCCATTCTGTATCTCCCCTGCGTTCACGCAATGGAATATGAACTCACACAATACTGGTATTAGGAAATTGAACACTTTACAAATGATTATGACATAAAGACTGCTATGAAAAGCTCGTGATAGAGATTGGTACTCTTATAAAAAAGATATTAGAGAGCTAGATTGCCCCATCAGCAATGTAACAATAACAACTCAAACAAATCAGCCAAGCCGGGCGGTGGTGGCGCACGCCTTTAATCCCAGCACTCGGGAGGCAGAGGCAGGCGGATCTCTGTGAGTTCGAGACCAGCCTGGTCTACAGAGCGAGTTCCAGGACAGGCTCCAAAACCACAGAGAAACCCTGTCTCGAAAAAAAAAAAAAAAAGAAAAAGAAATCAGCCAATACATTGATTATCATCACACACCAGACTTAACCACACCTTGGGTCTTGAACTTACTGGTTCCCAGAATGCTGAGAAATGACCTTCTATTGCTCATGAACTCTTCAGTTTGCATCCCTTTGTTATGAACTCTTCAGTTTGCATCCCTTTGTTTTGGTAGACTCAGGGGATTGCACTATCTTCCAGTCATCTTTCTTCTCATGCTCTTCCCAACATTCTGGAATAGCTTGTACATACCACTCCCACTGCAGACCATGTCTTAGCGTCTACTGCTGGGATATAAGATAGAGGCATGATGTGGGAAGTCCTTCAGTATATGTGTTGCTCTTATTGGTTAATGAATAAGCAACTGCTTTGAGTCTATAACAGGACAGAACGGAGCTAGGCAGGGAAAATTAAACTGAATACTGGGAGAAAGAAGGTGGAGTCAGGGAGATGCCATGTAGCCGCCACCAGGGACAGACAAGCCAGAACCTTGCTGGTAAGCCACAACCACGTGGCAAAACACAATTAATAGAAATGGCCTAAATTAAGATATAAGAGATAGCCAATAAGAAGCCAGAGCTAGTAGGCCAAGCAGTGATTTAATTAATACAGTTTCTGTGTGGTTATTTTGGGGTTGAGCAGTTAGGAACAAACGAGCAGCCTACTACAACAGAGGCAATTTAATCTGCCCCCTGTAATTGTAAATAGTCTACTTATATCATCTTTTTTTCCTGTTGGCTCTATAAAAATACATGTATGTATGTATTCTATGTAATGAGGCAGAAGTTACCATTTCAAATGTACCTTCATGCACTCCAATATTTAAAGGAAAAAAACTTATTCTATACATTAGTTAGTTCAGAGGCACTTGGCAATACAATTAAATAGTCTTCATATAAATGTTCTTAAATGGAATTCATTTTAAAGTAATATATTTATATGAACTCCTAGGAAATTTTCAAAGCAATGGCTAAATATATCTTTCAATATATTCTGGGCATTTGTGTGAGAAGAATTAAAATATATTAGGAATATTTTCTTTCCACACAGATACCCTCAAGTGAAAGAAAAATATGTCTCCTACATTTTCCATGCAACATGGCATGTGGTTCTCATTTGCAGTCTTGTGGAATAAAGGCCTGACTCCATGAAATGACTTACTCCTCTACCTGATAATCCTCCGCTGCCAGAAGTATTGCTTTTCAAGAGAAAAATGTCTCATGGGTATCTTATGCATTACTCATAAGCTAAAAACTAACATTTCTCCTGGAATATATCTCTGGAAAATCTATAGATATTTTCCCCATCTTTGAATTTTTAATAATCTTGGTTCTTAGTGTACCAATTTTTGCATCTGTGTTGTAATGTAGTGTGAAGAAAACAGAAGTATAAGAACAATCATGCCAGAAAGCAAAATGAGTTATATTGTCATGTGCTTTGAAAGAGTTATGGGAAAACAAGATAAGTAATGAAGCAATTAGAAGAGCGAAAATGGTTAAGCAAAATAGTCAATGCTTCTTACGTGGCATTTGCTCAGGTAAGTTCCATACGTAGACATAACAGATGGACGGGGGAGGGGTCTGTATGAGGTGGGCATGAGACCATAAGGGATCAGACATAAGGGAGAGGTTGGAGGATGAGAGTACTTGGAATGACAACTGGAATCAGGAGCATCTCTGGGAGGGGCTGGAAACCTGGTGCAATGGACAGTCCCTGGAATCTATGAGGGTGGCCCCTAGCTAAGCCTCCTGGCAATGGGAGATATATAGCTAGCTTCTATTGTGAATTTTACACCTGTCTATATACTGTGTCTTAGTCAAACACACCCACAAACAGCTCCCTTCTCCAAAATCCCTCTCCTCTCTCCCCCGCGACTCTTAAATCCTAACTTCATGTATTCCTTCACCTTTTAAACCCACTGACTCCACTCAGCTATCGGTAAGTGCATAGCTAGATGCATGACCAGCTACCAAAGCCAGAGCGGCCTTTCAGGGGCACCATCCCCACAGAAACCTTACTCCCCATCCCCCATGACTATCAGTTGCGAATAGCTTCTGAAATAGAGATGGACTTCATGAGCCCCTCCTCTGCCCATGCAGAGTTTTGTTTTTTGTTTGTTTTTTTTTTTTCTGGCTTGCTCTCGTTCAGTATTTATGCAGGCAGTCACAGCTGCTCTGAGCTCATGTATGCACTAACTCCAGCATGTGCAGGATGTCTGCTTCGCTGCGGGCATGCACGATTCCTGGCTCTTAAAATAATTCTTCCACCCTGTTCCTAACAATCTCTGATATGAAAGGGGTATGATATAGCTTTCCCATTTAAGGTTGAGTATTCCACAGTCTCGTGTTCTTTCCATGTCTAACAGTTCTAGATCTCTGTGTTAATCACCTTCTACAACAAAGAGGAACTTCACTGATAAGGTTGGCAGTTAGACTAATCTATGGATATAAAGATAATGACTTAGAGGCATCTTAACACCATGTTCATGTGCCAGAAAAAAATACATTAGGTTCTTTCTTGGGGCTTATGACTTATCAGCCTGACCCAAGAAAGCTAGTATTAAAAAAGGGGGAGCATCCTTCATACTGGGCGCAGCTGAGAATCACCAAATAATAGGGCGAGGCCAGAGTAGTTCCAGAACGCGCGAAGTGGCATTCAGAACGGAAGCAGTATGGCCTGATGTCAGACATGTCATGGCAGATAGGTTGGAGCTTTTATTCAACTGTTTTCTCATTGAACAGGAATGTGGCTTTGAGAAAGTCAGGTATTCTCTCTAAATACCTGCTTCCTCTCAGGACAGTAGGTATGTGTTCTCAAAGGGTTTTGGAGAGGATAAAAATATAAGAGCACTTGCCTCAGTAGTGAATACGTTATAGGTTTGCACTGGCTTAATTAGGTCAGCCACAGTAGAAAGACACACTTCTTTTTTTCTTTCTCTTTTTTTTAAATTTTTTTCAACAATCTTATTTTACATACCAATCCCAATTCCCTCTTCCTCCCCTCTTCTCACTTCCTCTGCTTCCCCTACTCCACCACCATCCGCTCCTCAGAGAGAGTGAGGCTTCCCATGGGAAGTCAACAAAGTCTGTTACATCACTGGAGTCAGGACCAAGGCCCTTCTCCCTGTATCTAGGCTGAGCGTGATATCCCTCTATAGGAAATGGACTCCTAAAAGCCAATTCATGCATCAGGGATAAATACTGGTTCCACTGCTAGTGTCCCCACAAACTGCCCAAGCCACATAACTGTCACCCACATTCAGAGGGCTTAGGTCTGTCCTATGCAGGTTCCCCAACTGTCAGCCCAGAGTCAGTGAGCTCCCACTTGCTCGGGTCAGCTGTTTCTGTGGGTTTGCCGGTCATGGTCTTGTCTCCTTTGCTCATCTAATCCCTCCTCCCTCTCTCTGGACTCCGGGAGCTTGGCCCAGTGCTTAGCTGTGGATCTCTGCAACTGCTTCCATCAATTACTGGATGAAGGTTCTATGACAATTAAGGTAGTCGTCAATCTGATTAAAGGGGAAGGGCAGGGCAGGCACCCTCTCCACTATTGCTTTGATTCTTAGCTGGGGGTCATCCTTGTGGATTCCTGGGAATTTCCCTTAATGCCAGGTTTCTCCATAACCCCATAATGGATTGCTTTATCAAGATGTTTCTTTCCGCCGGGCCGTGGTGGCGCACGCCTTTAATCCCAGCACTCGGGAGGCAGAGGCAGGCGGATCTCTATGAGTTCGAGACCAGCCTGGGAGGGAGGGAGGGAGGGAGGGAGGGAGGGAAGGAAAAAAGGACGGACTAACAGATTTGGGACTGGAGAGATGGCTCAGTCAATAATGAAGTACCAGCCATATGAGCATAAGAATCTGAGCTCCCAGCACTCAGAAGGCCGAGGCAGGTGGATCTCTGTGAATTCAGGTCCAGCCTGGTCTACAAGAGCTAGTTCCAAGACAGGCTCCAAAGCTACAGAGAAACCTGGTCTCGGAAAAATAAAAAATTTGAGCTCGAATTCCCAACACCGTAAAGCTGTTGAGTGCAGAGACAGAAGGAGGATAACGAGAGCTTGATCAGCCTAGCTTTAGATTCAGTGAGGTGTCCTGTCTCAAGAGGATAAGGCAGAGTGTGATATCATAGGATACCTGATGGGCTATTCTGGCCCCCATGTGCTCCCATGGGTGTGTACACCCAAAAATATACACCACACTCATACACATGCATGCACACAAAAAAATAAAGTGAGGAAGACACCCCATGTTGGCCTCTAGCCTCCACACACATGTGTGCATACATATATGCATGAATATATACACATACTTGTGCACAAAAGTAAATTAAAAAGTATATATATATATAACATCCAGGTATACTTTAAAGAATTCATATTTTGGGAAATGAGAACTTTCAAAATTTTGCAAGAAGGTGAAATGATTAGTCTCTAAATTTTTTTTTAAAATTTCTTCTTCTAGCCGGGCGATGGTGGCGCACGCCTTTAATCCCAGCACTCGGGAGGCAGAGGCAGGCAGATCTCTGTGAGTTCGAGACCAGCCTGGTCTACA
>NW_004949106.1:9112708-9115256 GCF_000317375.1 Microtus ochrogaster | reverse complement strand
GATCTCTGTGAGTTCGAGACCAGCCTGGTCTACAAGAGCTAGTTCCAGGACAGGCTCCAAAGCCACAGAGAAACCCTGTCTCAAAAAAACCAAAAAAAAAATCATATTTAAATTAAAACACACCTCCATCCTTAGAGTTAAAGTAGGATAGAAAAATCTGGAAACAATAAAGCAACTTCGAAGCTATCTAAATTCCTTCATATAGCAATGTCTTAACTGACATTGAGTTTATATCCAAGGATCAAGCATCATCTGTGTCTGTCTGTCTTTCTGTTTGTCTCTGCCTCTGTCTTTCTCTCTGTGTCTAGCTTCTAGCTCTTCATCCAGTTCAGTGCTACTGAATTAGCTACCACTATGCTTTTTACATTGCATAGATAGCTGCTATCAATTTGCCAACTCATTTTTGTTTTAGCATTTTTTTCTTTAAAAAGGGAGCTCTTTATGGATATTTCAATCTTTGAAAGAAAGAACAAAAGCATATATCTTGATCCTCTTAAAATTAATACTCTGTTTATAGGACATGCCCTTGTGTAAATACTTTGTCCAAGTCAAGCATTTCATACTGTACTAGATTAAATGAAGCACATACACAAACACACACACACAAACACACACACACAGAGATGCATACTTAGAAATGCCTCTTCTGGAATCACTTTTAAATGTTTCTTAACATCTTTTTTAAATTGAATGAAAATGTTCACCATCAAGGTTTCAGACTTGTGGCAATGGCCCACAATTGTGGGAGTGCTCCAACCCCCTTTCTTCACAGCCCACTGGATTTAAAATGTCCATAAAGGAAGAAATGATTAGGATCCTGACTTTCATCTGTTTGAAGAGATGATTCGAGCAGACGAGGTAACCGTCTTTCCTTGCTCAACTTTCTTGCTCCAGTATCGCAAGCTGGATCATCCGAGATCACGAGGCACAGCTGAAAAAGAATCCAAGTAAATGCTGTACCTTGCAACCAGCAGAGCCTGCCAATGTGAGATTCGAGCTCTCCATCCCAGCAAGAACACAGCTCTGGAAAGTTCTCCATATTTGTGACTCACGGAGAGTCCCGAGGGTTCCTGTTTCCATCTTACAGTCAACAGAACTTGGGAGGGAGACGTGCAGTTCTGCTCAACTGTTGTTCTTAAGCAACTTGGCCGAAAGGGATGTTTAAACATTTGTTGGAAAGATGATATATTTGAGTGCTTTAATTTTTTTTTTTAAACAAAGCCCTTGATTTCAAATTGGTTTAACTCCTGATTTAACACGGACTAAAACAAGCGCCGAAGAACAAACACCAGTTTTTATAACATCCATTATGTGCTTAGCGCTTTTCCCACTTTAAAACTAGGGGTACCTATTCCAAGAATAGCCCTGACCACCCCCAAATTGCCTCCAGATCCTGAGCTTTGTAGCCAACAGTTCTGGCTCAGGAATTGGCCACCCAGTTCAGGATCTCACCTTGGCTTGTACTGTGACCAGCCACGCCAAGTCACCTCCCATTCCACCAGGATTTGATCCCTGGCTAATGCCCACTTTTGTCCGACCCAAGCTCTCTAATTATTGTATAACATTCTTGGTCCACATTTTCTCCCCACGCTGCTAGTCTATCTGACTCCGCTATACACGCAGGCTGATCATTTCCACCCTCGTGGCCTCCTTTCTAGGCTAAGTGAACTCCTTCATCCTTTCTGTTCCTCCCAAACGTCCCGATTAATAAACGCTATACCTCAACAATTGTCATGACCTAAATATTGCCACTTTGAATTTCTTCCATTAATAAACCTAAAGACATAAAAATAACAGGAGAACTATTATTAAATAATGCTAATTTGATTCTAATAAGTGCCATTCCTCCGTTTAAAAGGCATGTAATAGAAAAAAACCCCAATCTCTCTCCCACCATCTTATGTTACTCATGCCTGCCCTCTTCCCTCTCCCAGTTCTCCCTGTGTCTGAGTCTTGGCAATCCCCTTTCACACCCTTTCTCTGGAATGAAAGCTTTTGCCCAGATTCCACACCCACCCCTCCCTCAGTTCGGCCGATCACACTCTGTACAGATGGAACAAATTGGGTTCAGCCAAGACACTTGTTTAGTTTAACTTACACAGCATTTTAAACTGCTTTTCTCTCCCCCCTAAGAGTTGCCAGAGTGTGAAGATTAGAAGAGCAAGCTTAAAACCAGAAAGTCCCATCTCTGACTGATGGTCATGTACTACAAGGTCTTTGTGCACAGCCGCATCCAGAGATGTGAAATGCCAGGAAGGTGGGGCTGGCTTCATAGCCAGGAGGCCTTACCTCAGGCACTTTTCCAACTCGTCTCGGTAGAACTTGGAGTTGGTAAGGCGGGCTATAGAGAAAACTACAGTGTATGATGCTCACAAGCACACCAAAGGATCCAGGCCGTTTCGGGGTCACTCCTGTATTAGAGGGAATTCACCATGTTGATTCACTGTCTGTGTCCTTCATCTTGAGAGATGATCTGGGGCTGGAGAGATGGCTCAGAGGTTAAGAGCATTGCCTGCTCTTCCAAAGGTCCTGAGTTCAATTCCCAGCA
>NW_004949106.1:9109423-9112464 GCF_000317375.1 Microtus ochrogaster | reverse complement strand
TTATCCTAAAAGATGCAGAAGTGGGAAAGAATCGGAAGACCACAGACCGCGATTGACATTAACATTCAGTACAAAGGGGTTTTCAAATACCTCTGAGTAACGTTGATAATGAGAATCTCTACTTCTCACAGTAAAAAAGAAAAAAAAATGTTTTATAATAGCCAATATCAGATAATGCTAAAGAGAGGTGGATGTGTATGTATGATTTCCATAATGTAATAATTCCCTTTATGTAATAATCCATGTGTTACTCAAAAAAAATATGACAAGATAAAAGACAAATAATCAGGAAAATGTTCAACTTTTCCATAAGGATTTGCCTCATTCTTTGAAAAAGACACATGAAGCAACAAGGTGGACCCTTGCCTATGTCACCCATGTACGACATGGTCTCAAAGTTTGACAAGTCCTCTGCTCCTTCTTTTAAAACAGTCACTTGTATATACACACGTGTGTGTGTGTGTGTGCGCTCACACAGACAGACACACATAAGCATACAATTTTAAAATACAACAGTAAATAAAGTTATAAAAACAATCAACCAGAAAATAGTTGAGTATTAACTAGACAAAATGAACGAGAAGGGAGCCACTCTGAAAGGGAGACGATTGTAGAATAAATGGAAGCCAGAGCTTATGTCCTTGTTACACATGAATGAGACATTTGTGGGTGGAGGGGCTAGCTAGAGGGACATAATGACCTAGAACTCACAGAAGTAGATAGGAAAAGAGTACAAAGCGTGTCAAGAAAAAAAAACAGAAGACAGACTAAAATCAGTCAGCTGAGCAAGAAAACCTTTTATGAACAGGTCATTGAGACAGGTAAGGAACACAGGAGTCTGTTGATACTTAGGATCCTTCATAAGGTGTGTGAGGCAAGCCAGTAAGACGATGCAGAGAGTGTTGTGTTAGAAAAGTATTTCAAAAGAGACGCTCTTTAGAAAGAAGGGATTGGCTGACGCTATCAATTGCCACAGAAAAGGTAATACACTAACATCAAACACTGTTTCCTAGGTTTGGTAATAACCTTAGTGAGCTCAAGAGGTATTTCCATGGGGAAAAGACCGAAGCTACGTCAGGTTGCCCAATGTATTCAGCACAATTGTGAAGGAAATGGGAAATATTCACCAATCTCATCTAGTCGGCGTGCAGCCATGGCACGCACACCTTCGCAGGAGCTAACAGCTCTCTAGTTGGACGTAAGACCCATTCAACAAGAACAAAGTCATGCCTGGTGTCCGAAACCTTGAGAACTATACAGGCTAGTCATGCCGCGGATCTTGAAGGAGAACTTACCGTGACCACTTTACTAAACCAACATGATCCCTAAGTGCACGCTAAAGGTTTTTTCCTTGTACCCACAGAGAAATGCAACTCTCACCCTTAAAGAGGAAAGTTCTCTTTGCAACATATGGAACTCATTAAAGAAAACCACAGCCGGTCAAAAGGCAGAGCTGTGGGGCCCAACCCCAATACATAATCTACAAGCAACTCCAGGAAGATGGAGCAGAATGATTATAAGAGTAAGTAGATGGGGGGAGTTGTGGTAAGATGGTGTCTCCTCAGAATGTCAGAAGCTACCTTCCTAAAGTCTCACCAACATGACAGCACAAATGTGAGCTGAACAGTAATGACAACAGTAGACATGATAAGAAGGACGAGGGAAAACACCGAAGGCCTCCACTTTATACACAGAACTACAGGCAGCTAAGGAATGCTAAAACCCGGAGCAATAGTCTTTCACAGGGAAGAAAGAGCACGCTGACTGATTATCCAATAACCCGTGGTCAGGCCTGAAAATTTGGGTACTGAGAATATTACCCAATCTTAGCAGGCTGTATTTATGTGTTTAGGAATATATATGTGTCTGTATATGCATATATATACACAACAACAATTAATGGAAAAGAGGCCATGAATTTAAAAGAGAGAAAGCAGAGGTATATGTCAGTGGTGTGGAGGAGGAAAGGGAAAAGGGAAGTTATGTTATATTGTAATCTAAAAGAAATAAAAACAAAAGCAGTTAGAAAGGGAAAGAAAGAAAAAATGATGCTAATCCACCCATCCATGCCATTACATTAAATGATTGCGCATTGACGAGTGTTAGCCAATTGATGGGAGTAAATGAATAAATACTATGTATAAAGAAGTTGCTGACTTCAGTAGAAAGAGAACAAATTGAAAGATGAGGATTGATTCAAAGAACCCCTGGATTGGTTACTTTATTTATGCTGTTTCCTGCCAACCAGCAAATTTGCAAACAACAAAAGGCATTGGATTGAATTTTCCAAGACTCACCAGCACAGCCCTGAGCAATGCCCTTCAATCGTCTGGTCTTGGTTTGTTTACTGCGCAGAGAAGGGTAGGGACCAGTGACAGAGCTTGTACAGGCTATGAGCCGTTTCGGTAAACACGAAACCTCACTAGAATCCCATTGGGAAGAAGCATTGCATACTTTTCTAGGGGTGAGAAATGGCTCGGTCTCTGCATCGCTTGCTGAGTTCAGATCAGCAGCACCCAGATCAAAGCTGAGTCTAGCCATGCACACCCATAGCCCAGTACTGGGGAAGCAGTTCCATGAGTGATTGAAGAAGATACGTTTAAGAGACCAGCACACATACAAACACACACCCACTGATGCACACACATGTCACACACACAACACCCACATACACATGCACACAGAGCTACAAATATGCACACTCACATACCACACACTCATAAGCACGTGTGCACGCACGCACACACACACACACACACACACACACACACAAGTACGTGTGTGCGCGCAAACACATACACACACATGCACATACATAAAAAACACACACATACCATGAGAATTATATATTTTTGCAAGGACAAGTTATTTTTCAGTATTTACGGAGAGGTTTATTTTGGTCCTTTGGAGATACAATGCATTTTAAAAATAAATTATGTAACATATACCAAGAGCCAAATCAAAAGAACATTTAAAAATATTAATCAAAGGGGGCTGGAGAGATGGCTCAGAGGTTAAGAGCATTGCCTGCTCTTCCAAAG
>NW_004949106.1:9089929-9109227 GCF_000317375.1 Microtus ochrogaster | reverse complement strand
TTTAAAAAATATATTAATCAAAACCAAGATGGGTTAAGTTTGTTAACTATCTTTTTACTGTCTTTAACAATAAAAATATAATACAATGAAATGACCCAGATAACAGAATGGAAAAAAAACACAGTTTTCAGCATAGAGGATTTAATAAAAAAGACTGGTTTCCTGGATGTTAGAGGGACTGAGCACCAAGTTAACTCAGAACACAGTCACAAACTTGAGACCCAGGGAACAAGCAAAAGGGTAAAGACAAACAGAACCGAGGGGACAGCAGGAGGTACCCCGGATCTGGTAGTGTTAAGGAACGGGTTTGGGCTGGCTGCAGCTGGTTATGAGAGAACATTATGAGACTCCTTCTAGAAGCGGCTATGGCTACCAAACTGATGCTTGCTTGGTGTTTGGGTCCAGGAAGAAGAGTCCAAACTGGAAAACGTCTTGCATCCTCTCCCGCTCTCTCTCCCTAAGCTGTGGGATGACCGCTCTCTCTCCCTATGCCTTCATAAAGCTGTGGGGTGACCGCTCTCTCTCCCTATGCCTTCATAAAGCTGTGGGGTGGGGGTGGGGGGTGGGGTGCGAGGTCCATGGCTTCTGAGGTCATTGTCCTGGAATCCCAAAGAAAAGCAGAAGCAAGCTTGTCATGCGGAGAGACAATACAGACAACAGTTCAAACAGCTCAATGACCCCGTGGGCACAAATGCTGCCGTATGGGGGGTATGGGTCGTCCATACACGAGCGAATGAACGCATGGGAGAGCGAAGAGGGAAAGATATTCCGTTCTTAATACACAACAGGCACCAAGAGAGAAGGAGGGAAGATCCCTTGGGATTCACGGGAAAGATTCCTGTCGTTAAGTGGAGGTTAGACATCAGGCTGTCAATCTAAAACCCAACACTCACCAGGCTGAGCCTAGGGCCTCGAGATTTCAAGGCCAGCCTGGACTGGAGAGGGAAAACCCCCCGTCTCAAAATAAACACGGGCAGAATACGCTAGTCAGCGCCGGAACGTTTGCCCAACATACAAAAGGTTCTGAGCTGGATCCCCAGCACATGGGGGTAAAAATGAAGAACAGCAATATTAGAATTCTGTGTAATGAAACATGATTAACATGGTTAAGGCATGACTCTTAAATCAGCCCCGTGGGCTATTACTAAAGGCCCCATAAAACCATGTTGCCCGAAATATAGGTTTGCCGGGCTCAGTCTCCTGAATAGTACTAGTGAGGGAGTACCCCAAAGTTAAGACGAACCAACAGTGACATCTGCTGCCGGGGACTTATTTTGAAAGTGGGCTGGTTCAACATGTGCAGGAAGAGTCCTGCCAAACCACACTGGGCTTGGGCCGTGATGACTCAGCACCCCCGAACTCCTAACTCCTGTTTGTCATTTGCGCTATTAGGAGATTTTTCCGAGGGGAACACAGGACATGGGGAAACAAGAGAATGTTTGAAACTGTAACTAAAACAAACAAAAACAGAGGAGGCGGAGGTCTAAGTGATGAGAAAAAGACACACACCCCCCCTTTATCCTTCCCCGTCCTGTTTCCCTTTGGCTAAGTAAGCTCGAATTAATTCTGTAGCTGCTAGCAAGCATGAACACGGCTTTCCTGGACTCAATGGCAGGGTTAACTTAATCATTGCCAGCTTCAATGGATTCCAACATAATAGCCAGGCTAGAGAGAAAAAAGGTCCCAGGATCAAAGGAGATTATGCACAAAATTTCAGAATAATCTCTGCTTAGTAAACCACTTCCTAATTATCTATCTGTTTACCTGGATTATACTTTTTGAAACGGCTACCGGCCCTCTACTTTTGCAAGAACCGATGGAAACATAAGGTTCGAATAAAGCACTATGTTTAAAATAATCATAATAGCTGCCAGGACAAAATGCTCGACGTGATTTAATTCTATAAACCAGAAAATATGAAAGAAAAAAGTTAGTTTATTTGTTTATAAAAATAACGGATGATAATGAACTCAATTACTGGGAAAGAAGCTGGGCATAACCAATTATTTCGTTTGAAGAATTCCTGAGTTGGGACTCCCATTCCTGGGTTGCCACCACACAGTGTGGCATCTTGAGAGAATTACACTTCTCTGGGCCTCATTTTCTGTGCTATAAAATGAAAAGATTGCACCGTATGTAGGATGGCAGATGGACTGCAGCTCTTCTCCTTGAATCTGGCAATGCCGGCTTACCAGTTAGTCACAGACCTGCAAGAAAACTCCATGCGAAGACTTCCTGGCTGGATGTGCTGTGGATGACAGGAGCGTGGATGGTCCTTGTGCACCTCACAGATGCTCTGGTCTACTGTGTACAAGGGAAGCATGGAGTCTCCTTGTGCACCTCACAGATGCTCTGTTATACTGTGGACGATGGAAGTGTGGAGTCTCCTTGTGCACCTCACAGATGCTCTGGTCTGCTGTGGACAATGGAAGTGTAGATTGTCCATGTGAACCTCACAGATGTTCTGATTTACTGTGTACAATGGAAGCATGGAGTCTCCTTGTGCACCTCACAGATGCTCTGGCCTCAGGCAAGAAGATCTTGCTCTTCTTTGGAACTGTAGATTGCACTATCAACTGTCTGTTTAGTGCACACCATAGTTTCCCTCTACAAGGTGCTCAACAACTATTATTTCTAGAATTGACTATTTTAAAGACAAGGAAAACAAGCCTCAGAAAACATAAGAAATTTCCCAGAGTCGGCACAGATTCAGTAAGTAATGTAATACCCCACTATTCTCTGTCATACATATTTTAGATCATACTCCTAGCCCCTCCTAGGAAACATAAAAGCCATATATTATAGCATTGTTGTGCCTTAGCTGTAAGTAATTAATACACACACATGCCTACATAAAGGAAGAATGACTATTTTGACAGGAAATTCTACTGGCCTATACAAACATGAAAGGGCAGCGCAGGAACCCTGGTTCAAAAATATTCGGGAAAGTGCTTTTTCCCCCTTATATTCTGACCTCAGTTTCCCTTCCCTTCTCTCCTCCTAATCCCCCCCTGATGGGGGAGTGTCATATATCAATCTGTTGATTTCACTGGTTAAGCAATAAAGAAACTGCTTGACCCTCATAGGTTAAAACATAGGTGGGAGGAGTAAACAGAACAGAATGCTGGGAGAAAGAAGCTGAGTCAGTGAGTCGCCATGATTCTCCCACTCCAGGCAGACGCACGCAATGAAGCAAGCTGCCAGGTTAGACATGCTGAATCTTTCCCGGTAAGACCAGACCGGTGCTCACAGATTATTAGAGATGGGTTGATTGGGATATCAGAATTAACCAGTAAGGGCTAGAGCTAAAGGGCCAAGCAGTGTTTAAATGAATACAATTTGTGTGTTGTTATTTCGGGGCATAAGCTAGCCAGGCGGCCAGGGTGCTGGGGACGCAGCCCCGCCGCTCTTATTACAACACCCCCCAACCTCCTCTTCACCAATATTCCAACCCACTCCTCCTGTGTTTCTGTTCAGTAAGGGAAGACCTCCCATAGATCTCAACCAAGCATGGTATATCAAGTTGTTATCGATAGACTAAAAGGACTAAAGGCTTGTACTTTACAGATTAAAAGTGAGAAATGATAGAAAAGGTGACACATAAAAGTCATATTAAAGTTCAAAGAAAATACAATTTTTATTAGTTAAATACAGAATGGCACTAAATCCAATGTTGGAAAGATCCATGTTCACAGGACACTGCGATGCACCGACTGGATGTCTGGTTGATGTAACCGCTACAATGATAAGAGTTGTACCCAGTATAAATGAGGATTCAGTAAAGACTAGCTGATGGAACTAGTTTATAAATGATATGAACAATGAATTCGTTGTAAAATGCGTATCTCTGAGGTTTCTTTAATAGGAGGCATTGCCTTGGCTTTACCCATGCTTTAGGTTGTCGTATCCATGTTGGGCAGAAAGCAAACGCTCTGACTTTCTATTAGACTACATGAACTCTTCCTATCAGATAGCAAAACCATCAGCAGTCTGGTCAACAACTGCAGGTTTGCACACTGATGTTTTCAGGGACAGATAATTGCCTTTGGAAAATTACTCAGCAAAACATTTTGATTTTAAGGAAGGAGAACAGATACAAGAATGGAACCATAGGAGCAAAATGAGTCCTGGCAGTCAAAACTTATATTTCATCTCAAAATTCTATGTGATCTTGTGTTTATCTGGTTGGCTCATCTGTGTTTATGCATCTGGTCTTCGTTTATAAATACCTTCTCCAATTACTCATCACCAGGAACACACTGACAGATCAGTCCGGTTTTAAGAAGCTGGGAACTGGAGCTAGAGAGATGGCTCAGCAATCAAGAGCACTGGCTGTTCTAGCAGATGGCATGCTTAGTCCCCAGTGTCAACATGGCTTCTTACAGCTGTCGGTAACTTTGGTTCCATGGGCTCCTAAGCCCTCTTCTGGCCTCTGTGGGCATTAGGTACATATGTGGTGCACAAACATACATGCAGGCAACCAAGCATGCAACAAAAATAAATAACAATAACTTTTAAATGAATAGTTGATTAGATATAGGCGTATAAATAAATTAAAAAACAAAATCACCAAGTACATGCACATTGTGAGCAGGACATTTCTTTTCTCTCATGGGAAGGATACCAAGAAATCAAAGATCAGAAAGACATAGAAGAACAAGGAGGAATTGACGATCAGTGTGTTCCTACAGACACCAATTACTGGTATGCTATTTACATTATGTTAAAATAGTAAAAAAGTGATAAACTTGACATTATAGACCCACTCATATCTAAGATACCTCTAGAAAGAGGACTATCGGCAATTACTGAGAAACAGTGCTCACGTAAGGCAAAGCCCTACATTATATTTCATACCTACTGTTCTGCAGCAGGACCATTCGGAGGTGTGAGGGCCCACCGTGATATCATGCACTGAACCTGAGGAAGAAAGATCTCCAGAGTGCTGTTCAACACGCACTCCGTGACTAACTCTGTAGGGAGAGCTGAGCGGCGGCTGTGGTCACCCTCCACTAGCCAAGAGAATGTTTCCAGGGTCCAGTTGTTCCAGCACCAAGGCACTTGACAGCATGTCCCCACCGCTTTTTGGTACTCTGTGGCCAGGAGACTGCTGAGAAAATATTATTCGCCAGAATTAGACTGGACTAGTCAACGGCCTGGTTGTTCCCTCAAGTCAGCTCAAGCCCTGTCGGCAACTGAGCTTACCAGATGTTTCTCATTCCTCTACCTTATGAACTATGAGTTGAACATTTTTCCTGGCTTTGAAATATTTTAAACAAATAATTTTTTGTATGATGTCTCTTGAAACTTACATAATAAGGTCCCGGGTAGTATCATAATAAGAGTCCAGGCTCTCCTGAGCTGCCACGGACTTGTCCTGCGCACTACCTCGCACATTCTTTTGATAAGGTTTTAATCCAGGAGCCTCATTCCAATCTAGAAAGTCCCATTAAGCTAACAAATTGTAAAAACCACCAAAATTCTGAAGACACTATCTACCCTCTGCTGATGTATTCAGTAAAATTCATGTCACATGAAATTAAGACTTCACATGTGCCAAAGTCACCAATTGATACACCTTTCAAAGAAGTGCTGTGCTCTAGACAGCTATCCAAAGATTTTGCACACGCTTAAAAAGAAGCATACAAGCATAACGACAAATGAGTCCTTATTAATAGGAACTGACAGTAGATTTTATATTGTGTCCAATAGAAATGCTCCATAGACCGTAACACCACTATACCCATCATAATTAAATGAATAAGAAATGGGCTAGCATGGATATATGAAGGCAAGTATATACAAATGCCTACATCTACTATTTAATCTGGGAGCTGTAGATTTTACTTGATTGTTGCTGGGACCAATTGTGTCCTGGCCTTCAGCTGCTCTTCCCTGTCTAGAGCCTTCTAATTGAAGTGACTAGAAGCTGTGCCTAGCCTAGAGCATCAGAGGATGGGATTTTCACCTGTTGGCCATTGACTGCAGGGTTTTTAAGCCTCCATGGTACTATTAAAGAGGGGCTTTTGTACCAGTGATTGAAAGTCCGTAGGGGGAGGGAGGTGCACGCAGCAGATTGTCAAGTACAAGAATTCTTAATATGAATATAAATAAATATAATATAAATAGGAGGAATATAGTTAAATGAAAATAAACCAAATGTGAGGAGGGGTTGAGAAATCTACACACACGGATTAACAGAAAGGAGGTGGGGAGGAGGAGGGAGAAGACAAAGCAAGCAGCCAATGAAATCCCTGCTTCCCAAAGACCACTTGAACCAGGCTCTGCCTCTCATCTGGACAACTCTCAACAGTGCTACCAACACCGGTCTCCATTCAGATTCTTGGCAACTGCTCAGGAGCAGCATTTGACCCTTGAATACGATTTCCCTCTTCCATGAATTATCTTGCCCCGATTCCCAGTGTGGTCTCTATCAGCTCTCTCAGCTCCCCGGCACCTCAACACCTCCTTTTTCCCCCCCAGAGTTAAGTCTTCAAGGTTTTGGCCACAGGTTCTCCCTACAGAGTGGGAGTAGGTTCTCCGTGTCTTGCCATACTCCTTTGGAGACATAATATCACTTACATTTTATTTCTAGATGAGCTCCAGTCCTATACCTCGGATCTCATACTATCTGTCATTTCTCTTTTCCTCCCGTTCCCTTCTCCAATGTTTATCCACTCTCTGGTTGGCTACAGAGAGCTCCCTTCAGTTGCTGTACATATAAAATGCCAACCTAGCCGGGCGATGGTGGCGCACGCCTTTAATCCCAGCACTCGGGAGGCAGAGGCAGGTGGATCTCTGTGAGTTCGAGACCAGCCTGGTCTACAGAGCTAGTGCCAGGACAGGCTCCAAAGCCACAGAGAAACCCTGTCTCGAAAAACAAAAAATAAAAATAAAAATAAAATGCCAACCTAATCTTAATCTCCTCCAGTCTCTCCTTCTTTTGTGGGGTGTGTGTGTACATTGTGTGTGTATGTGTGTATGTAATGAATTATTTATAAGCATATATGTGCATGTGTACATTAATTTTAAAATTGAATTTTAGGTTTCTCATAGTTTAAAACTAAATTTTTAATTGGTTACCTCTGTCTACATACCTGTTAGCTAAGATTAGTGCTTCACACTGGATTTTTACTCAAGTGTTAGTGAATACGTTTTTGTGAGTAAATTATTTTCCCCCGTATCTGCTATACTTAACAGACAATTTCATATGCATAATAATATCTAGGTGATTGGCTTGCAAGCTATTGACTGACTGATTGGCTTTTGATGCAAGCTAGACTACAATGCATTTGAAATGGTCTGTATGTGGATTACTTAATTCAATGTCCTTCTTCCTCATTAGGCTGATTTTTGGGGGGCTAGGGCTAAGATGCTGTTTTCACATTCCAAGGGACTAACTCCAACTAGTTTCTTATATTTATCTTCATTAAAAGAAAATGCAAGCACAAAATTTTCTAACATTTTTCTAACCAGTACCTTACTATTTAGTAAACCGACTGATTTCTTTCAAAAAGGAATGCATACTTGCCCAAGATATGATTTGTCTTTCACTATTGCATCAGAGTGATGAAAGGCTACAAAATCATGTAAATGATTGAATAAATGTTTTCTTACACAACTTAATTATTACTTAAGAGTCTGGGAAGTAGACTAAAATCTGAAGCTGAAACTTTTCTGAAGATTCCCCAAGTCTCTTGAGCTATACTGAAGTTCACTGGAAAAAGGAAGCCAATGTGACCTTCAAGCCAGCTCTCATATAACTTCTGGGAAAACTGTCTCGCTATGGCGGGTGTTTAGGTGGCAGCTTTGGTATACCAGTCTTGGAACACAGACATTCTCCCACAAAGTTACCATTCACCATCTGTTAGAGCGCCATCTGTTAGAGCATCATTAGTAGCCTCTTACCAAACCCCACCCATCCAGAGTGTTGCCAGGAAACAGAGTAGAACACTTAGCTCTCTATGTACCAGGGACTTTTCTGCCTCTCTCCTCCCTCCACAGCCCATTACTTTTTATCCTGAGAGCAACCATCCCTTCAAATATCCAGCCAAGACAGTTTCCTGTGCCTTCACATCCACTTTGTTTTCCAGATCGCACAAATCCCCCCTCGTTTATGAGGTTTAAATTTCTAGAACCAAAGCCAAGTGTTGATCTTTCACGAAGCTACACCTATCCCCTGAGAGATGATGAGTTTCAAACCAAATGTTTAAAAAGAAAGATGAAAGAAGAACACAGCACATGCCTCATAAACTATGTTATTCTCCCAACAAATGGTTCAGGTCTCATCCCAGCTCATCCATCATTGGTCTCTTGTCTCCCCTTTTCCTATTTCATTCTCGTTGTGATTTCACGTCATAACACCCTGTTCTTGGGCCTTATCAGCTTATTCCTGAATGACTACAACAGCCTCTTTGGAATCCTACCTCATTCTGCCACTCCTTTCTTCTAGGGAAGTCTTTACCATGTGTCTGTAAAATCTTTCACTGGTTGTCACAAAATAAAACTTCCTCTCTGACTTGAAAACCACACAGGCAAGCTGCCTCAGTCTAACTTAACTGGCCTGGTTCCCAACCTTCTGCCTTTTTTCCAAGGAGATCAGCCATTGATTTGTCTCCTCATGGATTCCTTACACACATATGTAGCTTTACTATAACTCACATTGCTACTATCATCTCATCCTGTATAAAGTTTATCCAGTGTTTAGAGCCAATCTAGATGAACCACTGCACCTTTCTCTGCTCCTGTGCAATGCAGTTAAACCATAGGGACCAAATTGTTCGTTTTGGTATGGAATCTGGTTTATATGATGTACCTATGTACCTATTTCTCTCATTTGACCTGTTGGATGTTTCACCCATTGCAAACATTTTGAAGATAGGCTGTTTATCTCCATTGTCCTCAATAGGTTATAGGCAATTCACGTGAGTGACCTACCAATGGCGTCTTCTCAAACCAACTTATATTCCTCCGCTTCAACAATACACATATTTCTCTCTATGACACCTTTCTCCAAACCAAGAAACAGCAAAAAAAACTTTATAGCTAACCCAGAAATTTAAAATTTAAAAATTAAGTATAGAACTGATGTGTTTCAAAATAAAGATTTAAAACCCAAAATAGAATTAGTAAAATTGGGCTGGAGAGATGGCTCAGTGGTTAAGAGCGCTACCTGCTCTTCCAAAGGTCCTGAGTCAATTCCCAGCAACCACATGGTGGCTCACAACCATCTGTAATGAGGTCTGGTGCCCTCTTCTGGCCTGCAGACGTACACACAGAGAGAATATTGTATACATAATAAATAAATATTAAAAAAAGAATGAGTAAAATAATCATAAAGTCTAAAATCTAGAATATAAAATAGATATGCTAATCAATGAAAGATAATAAAAATATATTAGCTTTTATATTTAAGAAGAAACATTTTTAAGATTTCTTTTATTTTTCATATTATAATGTAATTATATCATTCCCCCACCTTTCCTTCCTTCAAACCTTCCCATATACCCCATAAAGTTCTCTTTCAAGTTCAGAACCTCTTTTTTCATTCATTGTTAGTAAATACATACATACATACATACATACATACATATATATATATATACACACACACACACACACACACACACACACATACAGACGTTTTAAGTGTCTCTTGGTTGTATAATAAGAATACAAGGAAATAATTGAATACACTGTTTATGTGAGTCTCTTAGCAGGGACTCCACCCTACCGTGTTCCTACATCAGCTCCAAGCAGGAGAACTATAAATGGCAGTAAGGTTGAGGGGCATCCAGGACCCAATGGCCAAGAGAGATTATAAAAATGGCTCAGTGACCATGCTGTCTAAAAGCAAGCGAGGCAAGAAGGACCTGTAAGTAGTCAACAAGGGATTGAGGGTAGTCAGGAAGGAAAACTACAGTTGAGAAGGTGGCTCTACGTAACTGGAGAGAAGGGAATGTGTGTAACACAGTAGTGACTCATTATGGAATCCACTGGTACTCCAATGCCCAACAGCAAGTGTGCATTTGGAGATAGAGCAATTGTGTTATAGTAAAGACGAGGTTCTCAGAGCCTTAGACTCCAAATCAATCACCAGAAGCAGGGGTTGCAAGCAAAGTGGAAAATTCTTAAATGCATTAGGCAAATAAATAATGAATGTTGGTTATAAGGCCAAGACCAGCAACTACATAGTACAGCTTATTGAGCATCTCTGGTAAATTGTCCTCCAAAAAAACTGTGAGTTTCCCTGGTGGAGCTGAATATCACATTGGTGAGCGTGGGTCTTCTTTACTCAAATGCTAATATTATTTTCTGAGAATCCCTTACATACACAACCAGACATATTGTTTTTCCAGTCATTTGGTCAAGCCTGCTACCTGGTTAAGGTGACACATAAAACCAGCCATGGGCTACTGCATCCGCCACCTGGATCCTTTATAATTTTGTTCCTTTTGTAGGAATAACTAATTCAGAAAAAGTTGCCTTCTGAATACTGAAAATGTTTCAAGCATACATTCAAAGAAGTAAAAGCATATAGGTATGTATACCCCGTGATAATAGCCCATAGCCTTTGTAGGCATTAAAAAAAAAAACAAAAAAAAAACTAGTTCCCGTCTCAAAAATAGGATGATTTTGCTAGCTTAATCTACTCCAACTCCTCCCATGAGACCATGGTGATGTTGAAAGTTTGCCCATAATCTGACCTTTGGATAGACTTGACTCTTCTTGTTCAGTTTTCCAAACATCAGTAGCTGTATTTGTGTAGAAATGTTATTAAATTTCTCACACATGAATTCTTATTTTTTTAGATCCTCTTCAGGGAAACCAAACTTTTAAGACAGAGTCTTGAAAAGTTCGTCATAAAAACAGCACGTTGAAAACACTTTCGGGAAAAGGAATCAACGAAAATCAAAAATATTAAGGCGACAAATCAAATGATGTGAAAAAATAAATGTGATTAAAATAGCTATATAATGTATAAAAGTATGTCTATAATAACTTAGAATAAATTTAGACCCTACGGTGAGGTCTGGAAGGAAAGCAAGAGGTAAGAGAGATCCAAGTCTTGTGTTGTTAAGGGTATTGTGGATTTATAATCCAGTTAATCACTAGGAATGGGTCTACATGGATAGGAATTCTAATTTAAGGATCAACATTATAAAAACTAAAATGCATTATTTTTAGTGAACAGAAGGAAACTCTATATCTAATAGAGGATATGAAGCTAGGGCAAAAGGAAGTGATGTATGTGAAAATATGAAGTAATAGAACGAGTTCCTGAAATAACAACAGTATTTTCAATGTAAATAATGCCAACATAGCCTTAATAGGAAAAGACTGTCAGGTTTAATTGAAGAACAATAGCCTATTATATATATCATCGACTCCTCTGATTTAACATTAAAAAACTCCAAGAAACAAACACAAGAGTCTTGTGACTTAGTTTCTTCATAAACACAAAATATGACTTTTGAATTACGTTCTCATGATCCTCCCAGGTACAGAAGATTGGAGTGAGTCTACCTAAGATTATTTATTACAAGTGGCTATGCTATTTCATAGGAAAAAAACACGCTTTTGTCTACCATGTGCAGCGTGACCTTGTGATTTTACACTTTATTCACGTGGCTCCTTCACAGTATAAATTATCGGATGCCCTGAATAAAGACAGCCATGGCCTGAGAGTTTCGTCTACCTCCTCGACCACCTCCATTCTCTTGATTCCCGCCACCACTAAGCAGTAAACAGTGCTATCCAGTACAGGGACCTGATGCTGATTTTGAGTTAAGAGAGTAGGGACACTCAGAGAAGGCGGTGGAAGAGCATAACGGGACATAAACCACAAGGCTTTGCCTTATGCTGAGCTTATGATTCCGTTTTTCAAATAAAGAAGGAGCACAAGTATTAAAATCACAACTGTTAGATTGCTTGTGAATTGTTTATGAATCTAATCCCTGATTTCCAGATGAAAGAACCTTCGATGAAAACGTATGGGATGAGTCTGAAAAATACTGAAAAGGAATATAGAACAGAGAAAGTCTATTTTTTTTTCAAGTATGAATAAAAAGACTCCTCAGAAACCAGGTAGGCTGCCTGCAGGTCTCCTCCACTCTCTGCTACCCCAGACCCAATCCCTCGGGCTCCTCCCAGCACTGTAACAGAACTCCAGCTGCAGGCTTCCCCCTGCCCCCTTCACATCTTCTGTGGGTCCCACAAATCATCCCAACCTGGATTCCCGTTCCCATGCATCACTGTGTGTCAGTTCCAACTCTGGCTGATATTTCCTGAGGCTGACCAGCAAACGCCCAATGAAACCAGATAGCAGGAATATCTATGATAATAAGACTCAACCATCAGTAATTCTTTACTTCATTTAAATTAAAAAAAATAGCAGTGACTAGAATTTTCAGATTTGAAAGACAAAGACCTATAGCTGTGTTAATAACTACAGGTACATCTGTGTCACTAACTCTGAGTACATTTATGTACATTCCAGCTATCAATAACAAATTATTATGACGAAACATATAAGAGAAAGACCACATCATCTCTCTTAAATCTCCCTACAGGTGAATACATTTTTCAAGATTTGTGAACTGAAGAGGTGCTTTTTTTTTTAATTTATTTATTTATTGAGGATTTCTGCCTCCTCCCTGCCACCGCCTCCCATTTCCCTCCCCCTCCCCCGATTAAGTCCCTCTCCCTCATCAGCTTGAAGAGCAATCAGGGTTCCCTGACCTGTGGGAAGTCCAAGGACCGCCCACCTCCATCCAGGTTTAGTAAGTTGAGCATCCAAACTGCCCAGGCCCCCCCAAAGCCAGCACGTGCAGTAGGATCAAAAACCCATTGCCCTTGTTCTTGAGTTCTCTGTAGTCCTCATTGTCCGCTATGTTCAGCAAGTCCGGTTTTATCCCATGCTTTTTCAGACTCAGGCCAGCTGGCCTTGGTGAATTCCCGAAAGAACATCCCCATTGTCTCAGAACAACCTAGATGCCCTTCAATAGAAGAATGGATGAAGAAAGTATGGAATATATACATATTAGAGTACTACTCAGCAGTAAAAAACAAGAACTTCTTGAAGTTTGCGTACAAATGGATGGAAATAGAAAACACTATCCTGAGTGAGGTAAGCCAGACCCAAAAAGAGGAACATGGGATGTACTCACTCATATTTGGTTTCTAGCCATAATTAAAGGACAGTGAGCTTATAATTTGCAATCCTAGAGAAGCTAAATAAGAAGGTGAATCCAAAGACAAACATATAGGCATCCCCCTGAATATTAACCTTCATCAGGCGATGAAAGGAGACAGAGACAGAGACCCAAATTGGAGCACCGGACAGAAATCTCAAGGTCCAAATCAGGAGCAGAAGGAGGGGGAGCACGAGCAAGGAACTCAGGACCGCGAGGGGTACACCCACATTCTGAAGAGGTGCTTTTAAAGAACGCGAGAACTTCTAGCTTCAACACTGAGAGATACAGGGCTAAAAAGTATCACTCTCGTCTTTAAAATAAGAGGAAAAAATACAGCAAGATGAAACCTGATGACTTCTCTTGGACCCGTCAGAGAACTAGCTCACGATCCAAAACCACAGCCCAGAGTCTGGACAGACAGGAGACTAAACTATAGCGCAACACACTGAGATCAGTTTAGCTGAGGCAGAAAGCACCAGAATCGTGAACTGGGAATTTTGACAAAGTTCTGTGGAAGGTGTGGACTACCCTGGATACAAACCTCCCAGGACTGCAGTTTTACGGCCCTCACACTTTCCTGAGCTGTGCCTCCCGGCATACCACTAGGGCTCATGGTGATGAGCCAAAAAAGATGACTTCATGTCTCTGGCAGGAAGAAGGGGAAAGTGGCCGTTCTGAGATGCGCCTGCTGCTTTTGCTGTAACAAAGAACCAACTGCTAGGAAAATGAGTTTACCAGACTTCTAGATGGAGTGGCAACTTTCCGGCCCCAGTGACCCCTAGGTTTTTCTCACACGTGTAGAGAACAGGAGGAAAAGAAAATCAAAAGTTTAGGCACACTTTAGATGTCACAGCCAGGAACATGGCACCACTAAAAGATTAATCATGAGGTTATAAATCATTCTCCTTTGCCAGTGTTTAGCACAGTATCAACAAGACCGCAGTAAGATGGCGGAACTACAGCATCGTGGCTGTGCTTTCAACGTCTTTCTTATTGACGACCAAAGTTAACAGAAGAAACAAAGGCACCGCAGGCATCCAGCTCTTTGGAGCAAAGCAAACAGCTGGAGACTCAGCTATAGCGCAGTTCTTATAACGACCAGAAAATGTCGAATAACCGTGATTAACATGCTAACAGCTCCAGTGAAAACAGACATCACACAAAAAACAAATATCGAGTCCATTATGAAATGCGTTGCCAACATGCCATTTCTACCTCAGTTGACACACTTAGCACATTATCAATCAAAGTGTCTGCAATCTGTTTGCTAAATGTTGACAACAATGTCCTCAAGGCTACATGGAATGCCAAAACGTCCATACTGTCTAGCACGACACTAAGGAGCGAAACAGAAGCCCAATGCCCTCTGCCTTCAAGACTGCTTTGTGACCATTGCAAGAAATTTCTAAATGTCTTTTAAATATCTATTGTATTTTGATTTTGTATTGATAATTTTTTATTGATTTTTATTGAGCTCTACATTTTTCTCTGCTCTTCTTTCTGCCTCTCCCCTCCCCTTTAACCCTCCCCCAAAGTCCCCATGCTCCCAATTTACTCAGAATTGAATAGAAATACGATGAGATCATGTACCAACACTTCTACCCTCTCAAATACCACATGTTCTCTCGTGTGGATCCCAGGTTTAAAACACACACACACACACACAGAGAGAGAGAGAGAGAGAGAGAGAGAGAGAGAGAGAGAGAGAGAGAGAGAGAAAGGTGGGAGTCATGAACTACAAAGAAGACCACAAGAAAGGAAGACCTTAAGGGAAAGAGAAAGAAGATAAAGTGTGAATCTGTGTGGTGTGAACACAGAAGGGGACTATTAGCAGGGAGAAATGTGGGGGACCAGAGGCAAAGGGTTAGGGGGGTGAGGAAGGGTAGTGAGGAGAAACGAATAATAAAGTATGTTTCGAAAATGGTGTAATAAAAACTCATTACTTTCAATGCCAACTGTAGAAAACGATAGTTTAAAACAAACACAACGAAGAGTAAATACAGGCTCTGGTGTTCGCTGGTGTCACCAAACAAGTGGCCTCACCTCTGAACCTTCATATTTGGGAACTGCAGAGTAGAAATTCAGGTGTTTAATGTGGTAGTGCAAGCCTACATCCCTAGCAATTTGGAGGTGGAGACAGGAAGGTCACAAGTTCAAAGCCAGTCTGGGCTACCCAGAGAGAGCCTGTACAAAAAAAAGTTTCTCTTCCACTGTGATGGTATAAAGGACCAAGTTAACAAGTAGAAAACATGGAAAATACCTAAGCATAGCCAATGATTCAGTGTATATTCAATATTCAGTATATACATATATATATATTTAAATCTTCTGAGACTATTAGTAGAATATTTTTTATCTAGTCACAAAAAAATTGCCCTAAATGTAGTAGAACATTTAGAATTTACTTCAACTTTTAATTTGTTTTTTTATAATTTATATAATTCTATGGATAAATTTCCAGCTTTGTATGTACAAATAGTAAACAGAGTTTTTTTTCCTTACAGTTGCTATGCTGATATACTTCAAGGACAGGGTTTGTCAGCCCAAAAGGTCCTCCCTGTGGGCTCCTAATACATCTGTACAAACAAGATTTATTTCTTGAATTAACACCTATGTCATAGAAATTAGAACTGGTCCAGAGGTAAATTTTGGAGCTCAATTAGTAGCAAATGTAATGATGTCACATTTCGTGAGTGCTGAGTATTGTAAAATATAGTTTTCATATGTCTTGGCACTAACTCCAGAATGCCACAAAACGTTCTGGATCATTTCATGTCAAAATTGATTTCTGTATTATGTTACTCTCTCTACAAAAGGATGCCCGTCTGTTCAAGCTGAGCAGACATTAATATCTCAGCAGGTGATATACATGAGTCTTACAATTCATATAATTTTCTTTCAATCCCAAGAATTGCAGCTCAGTTACAACAAAGAATTCCTTTCAACAAGTATTTATTAGCTATCTTTGATAGCACAAACCAGGCTAATCTCCAGAGTGACAGAGGGAACTACGTGCTGACCAAATATTCAAGGTCAGAGGAGAAAGAGAACCCCAAAATAAATCCTGAAGACTAAAGACCCACAGATAGGGAACCCTTATTAGTTTTCAATTCTCTAAATTTCAAGACCCAGCTCACAGCAATAGACACATGATCTAAACAAAAACTAAGCAGAGAAATACTGGAGCCAACTGGTATCACAAACCAAATGGACATAACAGGTATTTGCAGAATATTTCACCTAAACACAAAAGAATATACCTTCTTACGCCATACCTCATGGAACTTTCTCCAAAATTGACCACATACTTAGGCGTGAAGCAAGTCTCAACAGATACAAGAAAGTTGAAATAATTGCCTGAATCCTATCAGACCACCACAGATTAAAGTTGCATATCAACAACTACAGAACCAACAGATGTTTAACAATCTCATGGAAAGTGAACAACTCACTACCAAATGAGAAATGAGTCAAGGCAAAAATTAAGATGGAAATTAAAGACTTCGCAGAATTGAATGAAAATGGACATACAACATACCTAAACTTATGGACACAGTGAAGGCAACTCCTTTTTTTAAATTTTGTTCAGCAGTCAATTATATGCTATTTAATGAGGGCAACAACAATAAAAGCTACAAGTCGGGAAGGTTAATAATGGTGGTATTATCTCATTTTTTAATTAATTAACTTACTTTTTAAAAAACTATCTTTTCTCATTTTACATGTACAATCCAGCTTCCACTCCCTCCCCTTTTCCTGCTCCCTCCACCTCCCCCCATCCCATCCCCTATCCAAGCCTAGGAGAATGCAAGGCTTCCCATGGGGAGTCAACAAAGTCTAGCATACTGCTTTGTGGCAGGACCAAGTCCCTCCCCACTGTATCTAAGCTGAGCAAGGTATCCATCCAAAGAGAATTGATTCCAAAAACCCAGTACACGCAGTAGGAATAAATCTTGGTCTCACTGGCAGGAGCCTCTTAGTTTGCCCCAACCATACAACTGTCAACCACATTCAGAGGGCTTAGTTTGGTCTTATGCTGGTGCCCTCACCGCCAGACCTCAGTTGGTGGGCTCCCATTAGCTCAGGTCAGCTATTTCAGTGGGAGTCCCCATCATGGTCATGACCTCTTTGCTCATATTCTCACTCCTCCCACTCTTCGACTGGACTTTGGGGGCTCAGCCCAGTGCTCTCCTGTGGATCTCTCCATCTGCTTCCATCATTTGCTGGATGAAGGTTCTATGGTCAAATTTAAGATAATCATCAATCTGATGACACGGTAAGGCCAGTTGAGGAACCCTCTCCACTATTGCTTAGGGTCTTAGCTGCAGTCATTCCTGTGGAATCCTGGGAATTTCTCTAGAGCCAGGTTTCTTGCCGCCGCCTCCCCCCCCCCATTATAGCTCCCTCAATCAAGATAACTCTTTCCTTGTGCTATCCCTTTCCTTGCTCTCTGGCTCTGACATGAAGGCAGTTCTAATAGGCAAGTTCGTAGCACCCAGTGCCTACATTAAATTTTTTAAAGAAAATAAATAGGTAGGTAGACAAATAAAATTATACCCAAAAGGAGAAGATGGCAAAAAAAATTAAAGAATCAATGAAACAATGAGTTGGTTCTTTGAGAAAGTCAAAGAGATTGGCAAACCCTTATCCAAGTTAACTAAAAGGCAGAGAAAGGATATCCAACTCAACAAACTCAGAAATGAAAAAAGGGGCACAAAAACAGACACTGAGAGAAACCAGAGACAATCATAAAGACATAGTTTAAAAATCTGTAACTCCAACAAACTGGAAAAACCTAAAAGATATGGATAATTTTCTCAATACATACCACTTATCAAAGTAAAATCAAGATCAGATAAGCAATTTAAACAGACCTCTAATTCCTAGTGAAATGGAAGTAAGCATTAAAACTCTTCTAACCAAAATATGGACCAGATGGTTTTAGGAGAGAATTCTACCAGACTTTCAAAGAAGTTAATGCCAATACCTATGCCTCAAATATTTCACAACAAACCACATAAAGACTCAACAAAGAGAGAATTACAAACCAATTTCCTTTGTGAATATACATGCAAAAATGTCAACAAAAACTTTACAAACTGAACCCAAGCATAGATCAAAATATCATCCACCATGATCAAGTAGACGTCATCCTAGAGAAGCAAGAATGATTCAACATACATAAATCAATAAATGTAATCCACCATATATACAAACTCAAAGACAAAATCCACATGGATCCTCTCATGAGATACAGAAAACACCTCTGACGAATCTAACCCCCCTTCATAATAAGAGTCCTGGAAAGATTAAAAACACATGGGACAAGCCTAAATGCAATAAAGGCAATTTAGATCAAGCCCATAGCATGTATCAACTTAAATGAAGAGAAACTCAAAGCAATACCACTAAAATCAGGATAAAGACAAGGATGTCTACACTATATACCTATTCAATATCATACTTATATTGATACATAATTATATTGCTATATATATAAGTATGATATTGAATAGGTATCGATATGATATATAAGTCTTATATAGATCAATAAGACAACTGATGGAGACCAAAGGGATACAGATTGGGAAGGAAAAGAAGTCTCATTATTTACAAACGATATGACAGTATACATAAGTGACTCTAAAAATGACACAGGAAACTCCCACAGATAATATAAACACTTTCACCAATGTAGATGAATAAAAATTTAACTTATAAAAATGAATAGCCCTTATACATACAAATGACAAATGGACTGGAGAAAATCAAAGAAACTCCTTTCATAATACTCCCAAATAATATAAATTATCTTGGGATAGCTCTCATCAGGCAAGCAGACTTATATGGTAAAAGTTTCAAGTCTTTGAAGAAAGAAATTGAAGAAGATATCAGAAGCTGGAAAGATCTCCCATGCGCATGGATCAGTAGGATTAATAGAGTAAAAGCGATCATCATATCAAAAGCAATTTACAAATTCAAAGCAATTTTCATTAAAATTCCCACACAAGTATTCACACATCTTGAAAGGGCAGTTTTCCATATGGAAACCACACACACGCACACACACACACACACAAAATTTCAGGATAGCTAAAACAA
>NW_004949106.1:9087776-9089743 GCF_000317375.1 Microtus ochrogaster | reverse complement strand
ATCCAAACAGACTAGGCTCCCACAAAGCCAGTCCATGCAGTAGAATCAAAACCCAGTGCCATTGTCCTTGGCTTCTCAGTCAGCCCTTATTGTCAGCCACATTCAAGAGTCCAGTTTGATCACATGATCCATCAGTCCCAGTCCAGCTGGCCTTGGTGAGCTCCCATTAGATCAGTCCCACCGTCTCAGTGGGTGGACCAACCCCTCGCGGTCCTGACTTCCTTGCTCATGTTCTCTCTCCTTCTGCTCTTCATCTGGACCTTGGGAGTTCAGGCCAGGAGCTTCCTTCAGGACCGTCTGCCCTGGTGGGGGGCACACACTCACCCCTCTGGATGGATCTCCTCAGCACAGGAACAGGAACTCCTGGTGGGCCAAGGACCCTGTAGACAAAAGGTAAAACAATCTTAAAAAAAAATAAAAAGAACTGTTAGAGGTATCAGCATCCCCACTTACTTTTTGTAATTACCAATAGCCAAAGTATTTACACCTGCCTAGATTATTTAGAAATAACAAGTAATCATCAATAAGGCACAAAAGTCATTAAGCCCCAGATTACACCAACCCCATTAAGTAGAAAAGAATGGTTATTTTAAATAAACAACAGCTATTGCTGTTTACTTTGACCTTTAAAAAATGCAGCTAAATGTACATTTCGCCAGTCAAATGTAAACAGAGGATCATTTTATCCTATTGAAAAAAGTCTAGATAAAAAGCCCTTGGCAATATGTTATCAATTTTTTGCCTACATCCTCCATCTTACTTTTTGTCAGTATGTGCCCGCCAGACATGGGTTACATTGCAATTCTACTGAACAGTGCCCATTTCTTTGTATGTGATGTTATTTGCAGAGAAGAAAGCCAACATCCGTGATGCCAATAATCTTCTCCTTGTATTTAGAGAGCTCTTGCTCAAACCTATGGTGCGCTCAGTCTATAAGGGCAGGACTATTGGTCACATGTAACGTAAGTGCAAGACCCTCATAAACAGAAATCAAATATGATTGCATATTTATCGCTTCACTGTTGCTTATACAGAAAAGAAATGACTCTGTAGTTCCTGTTCATTAACCCAGATTTTTCAATTCCAGAATTCCCTCAGTTACTGTTTTCCTTATTGCCTCTATTTCAATTTTCAAGTCTCGGAATGTTTCCTTTATCTACTTAGTTTTTTTTTATTGGCTTTCTTGGTTTTCTTTAAGGGATTTTTAAACTTCTTCTCAATTTTTTTGCCTTTTCTTCGATTTCTTTAAGGGAATTTTTCATTTCCTCTTTAAGGGCCTCTATCATCTTTATACAGTTATTCTTAAGGTCATTTTCTTCTGCTTCATCTGTATTGGGATGCTCAGGTCTTGCTGTTGTAGAACTTCTGGGTTCTGGTGGTATTGTATTGTTCTTCATGCTGTGGAATGCATTCTTACACTCCCATCTCCCATCTCTTCCTCCATTTGCTACAGATGGTGCCTGTGCCTTAAGAGGATGCTGGTGCCATGGGGGATGTTTGACCAGGGGGGAGGACGATGGATTCTGTGGGTTTGTGTAGTGGAGTGGGATTTGTAGGTTAAAGGGCTCAGTGGGTGGTGGGGATGATGGAGTGGCCTGTCCATTTGAGTCTTACCTACTGATTGGCTGCTGGGACTGGGATGTTTGTTTTCTTGATGCTCCATTTTTTTTTTTTAGTTTATTGTATAGTCTAGATACTAACTCTGTCAAAAATGTAATTGGTAAAGCTTTTTACCCATTCTGTATTCTGTCTCTTGTGCAGGGTCCTTTGCTGTATGGAACTATTTTAGCTTTATGAGATTGATTTGCTGAATGATCTTAATGCCAGCACTCCTGGGGTCCTGTTCAGAAAATCCTTTTCAGATTCAGGATGTCTAGTTTTATAATTTATCTTGATCCATTTGGAGTTGAGTTTTATGCAGATGTAAATCTTTTCTCATTGTTTTTTTTTTTTTTTGGGGGGGTTTT